>NC_061509.1:37075781-37375781 GCF_022539505.1 Lolium rigidum
TTAACATCATTTGTTTTCGAAAAGAACATAATTCATACACGAATATACAGACTGCATCCAGTTGTCCAAGTTTGTAGACATTAATCCTCATCCTGGTTTTGGCATATCAAATATATTATAGCAGCGATATATGACTTGACTTCAACATATCATATATCAGATAGAGGTTGATATACTATTTGGTTCAACATATCAGATGGCCAATAACATGTGACGGGCGATACATACGAGGAACCATAGTAGACACATAACAGGCGATACAAACGAGGAACCGTAGTATACACACAAATGCATAGAACATCGAGGGGCTGTATGCATATCTCATACCTTTAGGTTTTCACATTAGGGCCCATCCCTTCTTTCTAATTTCTAACATGTCATCCCCCGGATATGAAGTAGTCTATGTACATACGTCCCTCAGTGTTTACTTATGGTGTTTGGTTTCAACACAATTTCTCATTCGCAAATTTATGTGCATAAATGACATATCAACAAATCATAACATTATTGAGAGATTGAAACATCACCGCATTACTATTCGAGGTGGTTCCACCTATCTACCAGTAATTCATACGCTAATATCCCCCCTGCATGTTAGCGCACATATAGTGATTTAACTCAAATTGTTCGAACTAAATTTAGCAACTAGTTGAACCAACAATAAATTCCAACTATAATAGGAAGAAACCACACACACTATGTTTTTCCAACTACCACCAATCAATCGTATCCAAAAGAAACATAACTCGTACATTATAATAGGAAAAGCATCCACATCGATCATGTTGTCCGGACTCCAAACCAAGTGTACAAATAGCAAACTTTAGGGTTGGTCCTATTCTTTGGTTAGCATATCGGGCATCAGATAGCGGGCGATATGCGAACCGAGGGATCGCAAGTGCTACACAAATAGAAACAAGTAAACTTAGAGGGGCTTTGTGCATATTTCCTACCTTTAAAGTTTTCACATAAAGCCCCATCCCTCTTTCAAATTTACAACTTGCCACTCCTCAACCACTGCTCCATATCTCTCCGTTCCCATAAAAAATAGAGGAAGAATCCCCACACTGGAACCGAGGCTAGATCTGACCATCCCACAAGAGTACGCAACCCCGCTCCGGCGACCGCCCACGGTGGCGATCCGGTGGTCCGCCTCCCTGTGCGGCCTCCCTCCACCTAGATCTCGCCTGGGACGCACGAGGTGCCCCAGAATCGGCCAGATCTAGGCGCTTACTCCGGGCCGACCGGCCCGTCATGTGGCCCAGCGGGGGGCCCTCCGGCAGCTCGCCGGTGTCGTCGCCCAGAATGGACCGGCGAGCCGGCCGACACCGTCGCAGACGGCGAGCGAGCGCAATACATAGGGTTTACCAAGTAACCGAGGTGAGTCCGGCGCTCTCTGCGCCCCACCACCGCGGCATGGTAGCGGGGGTTTGAATTTTTTAGTCCTCCCAAATCATATTTCCTCAAGTTGGATCTCGAAGAGCAAATGTATGTCAAGCACAAGTTCTTTGATTGGTTAATACTTCATGCCAAAATTAAGACGAAGGGCATGATTTTAAGGAGGCACTAGAGGGTTAGAGATGGTAACGATTACCTTCTTTGTCATGAGCATGTTTTGAAGGATCGAAATATTTTGTTTTTCACTTGCACATTCAATAACAAAGAGAGCTATATTTAGGTCCAATGAAGGAATTATTCAATACATGAGAACCTAGATTTATTTTCTAAAAAACAGAGAGGTTTTAAGGGCCGTGTTTTACAGAGATCGTAATTTTGGCTTGATGGAATATTTGGAAGCACAAGAATGGCTAGATGTTTAGAAATGAGAATCCTTCTTTTAGAGGATGGAAATCTAGTTTTCTATGTGATGTCATCATGCTTAATCGTACGGTGAAGGATTAGTTCCTCCATTTCTAAATGGTTGGATAACTTACCTTACCATAACTTCCTATTTTTTAACTGTAGGTGTAGTTTAGTAGAGCGGCAGGCCACCCTATAGTAAAAGCTTAAAAAAACTCTATGTATGCTTGTCTCTATGTTTGATTCGAATGGTACATGGTGTTTTGCCTCGTCACAATTGCCCGGTTAAGAACTATATATGTACATAAATGGTATGCCAATAAACTATAACCTTAATATGATACCGAGACATCACCACATCATTATTTGGAGGGGCTCCACTTGTCAACCAGTGATTCGTTGTGACACGTAATATTGGAGAGCGTCCATCCATCTACCCATGATTCACTCTAGCACTATTCTTCCACCTCCGTGTTAGCATGCATATTGTGCCTTAATATAACCGCTTCATAAAATCTACCAACTAGGTTAAGTGGCAATAAGTTCTATTTAAAATAGGATTCCCCACACGCTATGTTTTATCAATTAACATCAATCCTCATCCTATTTTTGGCATATCAAATATAATATAGCGGTGATTTACGATTTGGGTCCAACATATCAGATATAAGAGAGAGCTTGATATACTATTTAGTTCAACATATCAGCTAACATGTGATGGGCGATACAAACGAGGAACCATAGTACGCACATAAATGCATGGAACATAGAGGGGTTTTGTGCATACTTCGCACCTTCAGGTTTGCACATTAAGGCCCATCCCTTCTTTCCAATTTTTGACCTGTCATCCCCCAGATATAAAGTGCAGCTCTACACATATGTGCTTTCGTGTTTACTTCTTATGGTGTTTGGTTTCAACATAATTTCTCATCCACAGATTTATGTGCATAAATGACACAACACATTATATCATTATTAAACATTACCACATTACTATTCGTGGTGGTTCCACCCGTCTCCAGTAATTCATATGCCAATATCTCCCCTGCATGTTAGCGCACGTATAGTGATTTAACACAAATCGTTCAAACTAAATTTAGCAACTAGTTGAACCGATAATAAATTCTAACTATAATAGGAAACAACACACTATGTTTTTCCAACTATGATCTATCCAATAGAAACATAACTCGTACACTAATAGGAAAAAAATCCACATCGTGCTGTCCGAACTCCAAACCAAGTCTACAAATAGCAACATCATGCGTCCATCCATCTACCCATGATTCACTCTAGCACTATTCTTCCACCTTCGTGTTAGCATGCATATTGTGCCTTAATATAACTTCTTCATAAAAGTCTACCAACTAGGTTAAGTGGCAATAAGTTCTATTTAAAATAGGATTCCCCACACGCTATGTTTTATCAATTAACATTAATCGTATTCGAAAAGAGCATAATTCATACATGAACATACAAACTACATCCGAGTTGTCCAAGTTTGTAGACATCAATCCTCATCCTATTTTTGGCATATCAAATATAATATAGCGGTGATTTACGATTTGGGTCCAACATATCAGATATAAGAGAGAGCTTGATATACTATTTAGTTCAACATATCAGATAACATGTGATGGGCGATACAAACGAGGAACCATAGTACGCACATAAATGCATGGGTCATAGAGGGGTTCTGTGCATACTTCGCACCTTTAGGTTTTCACATTAAGGCCCATCCCATCTTTCCAATTTTTGATTTGTCACCCCCAGATATGAAGTGCAGCTCTAGACATACGTGCTTCCGTGTTTACTTCTTATGGTGTTTGGTTTTCAACACAATTTCTCATCCGCAGATTTATGTGCATAAATGACACAACACATTATATCATTACTAAACATCACCACATTATTATTCGAGGTGGTTCCACCCGTCTCCAGTAATTCATACGTCAATATCCCCCTTGCATGTTAGCGCACGTATAATGCTTTAACACAAATCGTTCAAACTAAATTTAGCAACTAGTTGAACCGACAATAAATTCCAACTATAATAGGAAACCTCACACACCATGTTTTCCAACTACCATCAATCGTATCCAATAGAAACATAACTCGTACACTAATAGGAAAAAAGAATCCACATCATGTTGTCCGAACTCCGAACCAAGCTTTAGGGTTGGTCGTGTTCCTGGTTAGCACATCGGGTTTCAGATAGCAGGGCGATATGCGAATTAAGGGATCACAAATAGAAACACATAAACTTGGAGGGGCTTTGCGCATATTTCCCACCTTCAAAGTTTTCACATAAAGCCCCACCCCCTCTTTCAAATTTACAACTTGTCACTCCTCCCCGGCCACTGCTCTATATCCGTCTCCGTTCCCGTAAAGAAAAACAGAGGAAGAGAATCCCCACGCCGGCCGGAACCGCGCGCCGCTAGGTCTTGACCCGCAGCCCCGCTCCGGCGACCGCCCACGGCGGCGATCCGTCGGCCCGCCTCCCCGCGCGGCCCCGCTCGACCTAGATCTCGCGCGGGACGCATGAGGCGCCCCGGAATCGGCCAGATCTAGCCGCTTCTTCCGGGCCGCCCGGCCGGACCATGCAGCCCGGCGGGGGCCCCTCCGGCAGCTCGCCGGCGTCGTCGCCCCGGCCGGACCAGCAGCCGCCGACGCCGTCGCAGCAGCAGCAGCAGCAGGCGCAGCACCTAGGGTTTACCAGGAACCAGGTGAGTCTGGCGCTCTCCGCGGCATGGCGGCAGGGGGTTTGAATTTATCTCTGGTGGTGCTGGGTTTTTTTGTTTCCTTCCGCGGGACGGCGCGCCATTGGCGGGTAAACGTGCCCTTCCTGCGCGCGCGCGCGCGTGCGGTCGTTGGGATTCGTGGAAATAAATCTGATCTGACGCGGCGAAAAGGCGGCGCTTTTATTGGGAGGGGGCTGTGGCTGGCTTGCTGCCATCAACGGTAACGCTGGCTGGCTGGCTTGGCTTCCTCCTGCCCCTCCCAGTTGGAGTGTCTTGTCCTGTTCTTGTCCCATCCGTCCCAGTTCTTCCCTTTGGTGCCTGGTGTGGTGGGGTTCAATGCGTTTTTGGGATGGCAATTCCCTGTGTATATTTTGGATTTGTGATGGCAATTCAGTTTTGTGGATTGGTTGAGCCGAGGTTCTGTCGATTTGGGTCAGCTCTGTTCCTCTGTGTTTGTTTCTCAGCAATGTTTTTTCAGGGAACTTGTTTCTCAAGAATGTTTTGGGTTCTGGCTTCGTTATATTCGCCATGCACTTCTCCATGTCCTGGATCCCTCCTTAATTCTGACAGGGTCGCCTTCTGTTGTTGCAGGCAATGATGCATCACCATGAACAGCAGCAGCAGCAGCCATCGTACCAGCCGGGTGCACCACATGGTATGATGGGAGGGGGTGGCAGCGGCGGCGGCTTCCCTCAGTCCTCGGGCCCGATGCTGCCGTTCCAGGGCCAGAGGAACATGCCGCAACCCGGTGGACCGCAGGGCCTGGCTGCGGGCCAGCAGCACAGCCAGAGCACGATGCAGCAGCAGCAGCAGGCATACATGCAGTTTCTGATGCAGCAGCAGAAGTCCCATGGGATGCACCTCCAGCAGCAACAGCAGCAGCAGCAGCAGGCGAAGCTGAATATGGCAGGACCGTCTGCTGCGAGGGACCAGGATGCGGCTGCCAACCCAGCGAAGATGCAGGAGCTCATGGCCCTTCAGTCCCAGGCCCAGGCGCAGATGTTCAAGAGGCAGCAGTCTGAGAATCTTCAGCAGGCGGAGAAGCAGATGGAACATGGGCAGTCCGGCAGCGGCGAGCAAAGGAGCAGTGATATGAGGCCACCTATGCCACCACAAGGAGTCCCTGGGCAGCAAATGTCGTCAGCGGGCATGGTGAGGCCGATGCAGCCGATGCAAGGCCAGGCGGCAGCGGGCAGCATTGGTGGTATCCCCTTCCAAGCTATCCATGCCTGGGCAAAGGAGATGAACATTGACCTGTCTAATCCTGCAAATGCCAATCTCGTTTCTCAAATATTACCTGTTTGGCAGGCCAGGATGGCCGCCATGCAGAAGCAGCAGAGTGAGACGAGCATGGCTGCACAGCAGCAGCAGCAGCAGCAGCAGAATCAGCACATGCTTCCTAGGCAGGTGAGCAGTGATGCCCCAGTAAATGGGAATGTTCCTGGTCAGCCCCCATTGAAGCCCAGGCAGCCTCTCCCGCCTAGCTCTTCGGTTTCTGTTGGAGCAGAGACCAAGGTGATGAATCCAAGCAACTTGCAGATGCAGCAACAGTTCTCGGCGCATAACAGGGAAAGCCCAAATGAGAGGGCTGTGAGGCCGCCCATGACTATGGGAAACACTGGGCAAATGATGCAGATGACCCAAAGTTCTGGACCTGTGAATAAGATTTCTGAGCAGCCCAATCCAAAGAATACCATTACGACCTCAGAAGCGATGCAGATGCAGTATGCAGCAAGACAGATGCAGCAGGGTAACCGAGCTGCCACCCCTACAGCAACCCCTGCTGATACTGCAGGACCACAGGCCCCAACACAAGGTGCTCGGCCGCATTCGAGTTTCACTAAACATCAACTTCATGTACTTAAAGCTCAAATATTAGCTTTTCGGCGTTTGAAGGTACGAGAACACTAAATTTTGTCCGTGCCTTGTATTAATGCATTTTTTTCTGGCATGTTCCAATACACAATTTTCTTCAGTGGTTCAAGCTGATCAATCTCACACTGTTGCAATTCTTGTTTCTCTTTGGCTGCATCTCAGCGTGGTGATCGTACACTTCCACCAGAAGTTCTTGAATTAATCATGTCTCCTCCTCCGCCGCCGCCAGACTCAAAGCCGCAGCTGGTCGCTGGACCTCCAGTAACTCTTAATCGTGAGAATTCTGCTACAGTCGCCGCTGATGAACATGGAAGACCCATGGAGAGTGGTGATAAAGCTCCTGAGAAACCCACATTGTTGAAGGGCCCCTCTTTGCCGAAGGTGGAGGTTTCTCCTTCGGAAGACAAAACTGGTTCTGTTAGTGGTCCCATGCAAGTGATGAAAGTTTCACCCAAGGAGCCTCTTAGAATTGGGCCTGTTTCAGCACCTGAGCAAAATAACGCCGCCCCCGTTAAATCTGAGCAGGAACCAGATAAGGGTATCCAGAGAACACCTGTGAGAAGTGATAACAGTGGTGAAAGGGGAAAATCTGTACCGGCTGAAAGTGGTTCAGCAGATGCTGAGCAGGCAAAAAGAGCTGCCTCTACAAGTAGTGCACCATCTCCCAGGGATGTTCCCAGAAAGTATCATGGTCCATTATTTGATTTTCCGTCCTTCACTAGGAAACATGATTCCTTGCCCCCTGCAAATTACAATGTTAGTCTAGCACTTGGTTATGATGTGAAGGACTTATTGGCCAAGGAAGGCATGATAGTTCTTGGCAAGAAACGAGAGGATAGCTTGAAAAAGATTAGCGGCTTGCTTTCATTTAATCTAGAGAGGAAGAGAATCCGACCAGATCTTGTATTGAGGTTACAGATTGAAGAAAAAAAGCTGAAACTCCTAGAGCGCCAGGCTCGTATGAGGGATGAAGTTGAAGAGGTGCAACAGGAAATAATGGCAATGCCTGATAGGATATACAGGAAATTCGTCAAGCAATGTGAACGTCAACGCATTGAGCTTATAAGGCAAGTTCAGCAGATGCAAAAGGCCTCAAGAGAGAAGCAGCTGAAGTCTGTTTTCCAGTGGCGTAAGAAGCTTTTGGAAGCACATTGGGCTATACGTGATGCACGAATAACTCGTAACAGGGGGGTGGCCAAGTACCATGAAAGAATGTTAAGGGAATTTTCAAAGAAAAAAGATGATGATCGAAGCAAAAGAATGGAGGCACTAAAAAACAATGATGTGGAAAGATATCGTCAAATACTGTTGGAACAACAAACTAGTGTTCCTGGCGATGCAGCTCAAAGATACAACGTTTTATCTTCATTCTTATCCCAGACTGAAGAGTACCTTTATAAACTTGGAGGGAAAATTACTGCTGCCAAGAATCATCAGCAAGTAGAAGAGGCAGCAAATGCTGCAGCAGCAGCTGCACGGGCACAGGTATTGTTGCATTCTTTGCTTTGGAAATGAAATTAGCTTTTTTACCATATCTCTCTGGTTTCTTATTCTGGGTTGTGAAATTTTGTAGATAGTATCACATGCTTTTTTATCTGTTGTAAATCATTTGTGTTTAAGTGTGGAACCAAAAATTGAGCTGTCGTGGGATGCGAACCAGGGGTGGAATTGGGAGCACAATGCTACAATGGCATGGTAGTGGTAGAGAATGCTCATTACTCATGTACTCAGCGGCAATTTTTGGCCTTGGCATGCTGCCAACAATCAGAAGGAGCTTAATTTTCTTCCATGCTCTTTGCTCACAGCTGTCAGTTGGCCATTGGGCTAGTAGAAAGCTTGCCAACCAAGTAACCTAGAAGTCAGATAAGCAAGTTATACTGGATGAATCAGCAGTTTTAGTCCCTTGATGCAAAATTAATATTTCTGGAACCTGCAGTGCCATTCAAAAAGAAATGTTTAATGACCAGAAAACTGGAACTAACTGCAGGGCTATTCAACCTCTGAGGCAAATCAAATTAGAATACAGCCACAGAGATCTCATAGCCTTTATTTTACCTTTCATCAACCCGTGTCCTGTGTGTATCAATACTGGAATCTACTAGTTTTTTTTGGGTCAAGTGTACTCCTATGTATTGTACATCTGCCACATCTTTGTTCTGCACTGCTGCACTCTTGACTCTTTGAGTTTCTTCTGAGTCGTGAGTAGTCCTATAAATAATGAGGTCGCCAATTTAACAGGGTCTTTCTGAAGAAGAAGTGAAGGCTGCTGCACAATGTGCTGGTCAGGAGGTCATGATAAGGAACCAATTCTCGGAGATGAATGCACCAAAGGAGAACACTTCTGTTAACAAGTAAGTAATTAACTAAATGTGGTTCTATTGGAATGTTTTCTCTTAACTCACCATAGATAAAATTGATGTATGCTGCAGACCTCTGAATAAAGTCTATATGCATTTATTCTCTAGTTTGAAGCCAGTAGTTCTTATGGTTGATATTTGGGAAAAGGTCTGTGCAGACCACAGGCCTGCAAAATATTCTTTCAAGCCTTAACAAACTTTAACCTGTTTATAGGTACTATACTTTAGCTCATGCTGTGAGTGAAAGAGTTACAAAGCAGCCCTCACTTTTGCGATTAGGAACTTTGAGAGACTACCAACTGGTAGGTCATTTCCCTTTAACTTAACTATTCTTATCTAATAGTAATACTAATATACTTGGGACTTGTCTGTGTCATTTTCTTTACAATTTTTTTGCTGATTACCCAGGTGGGCCTTCAGTGGATGCTTTCGTTGTACAATAATAAATTGAACGGCATTTTGGCTGATGAGATGGGTCTTGGCAAGACTGTACAGGTGTGCCTTTCTTACTATGTTTCGCCTGGTGGAATTTCGTTATCTCACAATATTTCCTGTACCATCGGTTGCTCCACTCTTTCTTTCAGTGCATTGCTGCTACGATTGTGTTTTCACAGTTGCACCTTTTGCTTGAACAGGTTATGGCGTTGATTGCATACCTGATGGAGTTTAAAGGGAATTATGGACCACATCTCATTATAGTGCCAAATGCTGTCTTGGTGAACTGGAAGGTGCCATTTCTTCTTATGTTATACTTTGAGGAAATGTTATTTTTTGCCTATTTTGTGATATAGAAATCAGTTTAGAAACATAAGCTTCAACATCATTTCTGTTCTTTGTTCAGAGTGAACTGCTAAACTGGTTACCATCTGCATCTTGCATCTTTTATGTTGGTGCAAAGGATCAAAGGCAAAAGTTGTTCTCTCAGGTAAGTTGCTTCAGTGTTAGCTTTTCGTGTACTCATAAACCATACACTAATTTTGAAACAATCTGCTTACTGGTTAGTATCATCATTTCAGGCTTGTCTTCTTTTATATTTTTCTAGTTGCTCTGAAGCATTAATTCTGTTCGCTTTATTTTAATAAATGGTGAAAGTGACCTACAATAAATGAGTTACTTGCATTACAACTAACCCCCTTGCCAAACCGAACCCTGCCGACAAAAATACAATACTCCCAAGTTATCATGTTTCGTGTCTAAATTTCTAGTTAGAGTAAATAAAATTGTGTAGCACGTAGTGCTGTTTTAGTTTTCTACATTAGCGGAACAACACTTAAGGTGTTTTATAGGGGCGAATTTCCTCAATTAATAGGTAATGTAATCATTATATGCCTGTTTATTCCCGAACTGAACTTAATCCTTTATTTTTTTTTGTTACTTCACATAGATAAACTTATTTGGCAGCGAGTATATGTGAATTTATTTAACTAAATCCTTTAGTTTAGATGTAAGTTTTCCTTCTCTGAACCTTTTGTTTTCTCTGATATCATCTTGCAGGAAGTTATGGCTGTCAAATTTAATATTCTTGTAACAACATATGAATTTGTTATGTTTGATCGTTCCAAGCTTTCAAAAATTGATTGGAAGTACATTATAATTGATGAGGCCCAACGTATGAAAGATAGAGAGTCAGTATTGGCACGTGATCTTGATCGCTATAAATGCCAGCGCCGTCTCCTTCTCACTGGCACTCCTCTACAGGCAAGCGCAGTTACTGTTTATCGATAATTTTCAACTGATGGTGATATAGCGATACACTGTGATATTGAGGGATCCTCTGTTTTTTGTTTCTGTATTGTTCACATGAACATTCCTTATTTTAGAATGTTTTCGTTGTTATTTAATATGTTTTTGTTCAATTACAGAATGATCTCAAGGAGCTTTGGTCCCTCCTGAATTTGTTGCTACCCGAAGTCTTTGACAATCGCAAGGCATTTCAAGATTGGTTCTCAAAGCCTTTTCAGAGGGATGCTCCTACACCTAGTGAAGAAGATGATTGGTTAGAGACCGAGAAGAAAGTGATTATTATTCACAGGCTGCATCAAATTTTGGAACCTTTTATGCTACGTAGGCGCGTTGAAGATGTTGAAGGCTCACTTCCAAGGAAGGTACGGTCCTTTTGCCCTTTTCACTCAATGTTAACGGTAATACATGGAAGGTAACAGCTTACTTAATTTGGTCCTATAAGTTCGAAGCATTGTTAACTTGGCATGCCTTTCACAGGATTCTATTGTTTTGAGGTGCAAAATGTCTGCCGTTCAAGGTGCTATATATGATTGGATCAAATCCACTGGCACCATCAGGGTTGATCCTGAAGACGAGAAAATACGTATACAAAGGAATCCAATGTACCAGCCCAAGTCATATAAGAATCTCCAAAACAAATGCATGGAACTGAGGAAAGTTTGTAACCATCCTTTGCTGTCATATCCTTTTATGAACTACTATGGGAAGGATTTTATTATTAGATCTTGTGGGAAGTTGTGGAATCTTGATAGGATTCTCATTAAGCTTCATAGGTCTGGTCATCGTGTACTCCTCTTTAGCACTATGACCAAACTTCTTGACATCCTGGAGGACTATCTGCAATGGAGGCAACTTGCTTACAGGCGAATTGATGGAACAACTAGCTTGGAAGACCGTGAATCAGCAATTGTTGATTTCAATAGGCCGGGTTCTGAATGTTTTATATTCTTGCTTAGTATCCGCGCTGCTGGCAGAGGTCTGAATCTTCAGAGTGCAGACACTGTTGTAATTTATGACCCTGATCCAAACCCACAAAATGAAGAACAAGCAGTTGCCAGGGCCCATCGTATAGGGCAGACTAGGGAGGTAAAGGTTATTTACATGGAGGCTGTTGTTGATAATATCTCAAGTTATCAGAAAGAGGATGAATTAAGGAATGGAGGAAGTGGAGATTTGGAGGACGATCTTGCTGGAAAGGACAGATACATGGGTTCGATTGAAAGTCTCATCCGCAGCAATATCCAACAGTTCAAGATTGATATGGCAGATGAAGTCATTAATGCTGGTCGTTTTGATCAAAGAACGACCCATGAGGAAAGGCGCATGACTTTGGAGACCCTACTGCATGATGAAGAGAGGTATCAAGAAACTCTTCATGATGTTCCTTCTCTACAGGAAGTTAATCGGATGATTGCTCGGAATGAAGCTGAAGTTGAGCTCTTTGATCAGATGGATGAAGAATTTGATTGGACAGGAGATATGATGAAACATAATCAGGTTCCAAAGTGGCTCCGCGTTAGTTCTACAGAGCTTGACTGTGTCGTTGCAAGTGTAACCAAAAAGCCTTCCAGAAATGCGTCTGGCAGCAGTGCTCCTGACACTAAACTTGAGAAAAGAAGGGGTCGACCAACGGAGGCTGGTAAGTACTCCATCTACAGGGAGTATGATGATGATGAAGATGATGAGGAATCCGAGGAAGATGATGAAGAGAGGAATACATCACCTCCCCCCGAAGAAGGTGAAACAGGAGAATACGAAGATGACGAGGAAAATGATGATTCAGCACCAGATGATAACAAAGAAGATCAATCTGACCCGGAGGAAGAAGAGCCTATCAATGATGATGGATACGGTTTTCAACGTGGGACGGGGAGCGGAAAAGCTCATAAGTCTGAAGAAGCTGGTTCAACAGGATCTTCATCTGGAAGCCGGAGATTACCACCACCTGCCCCTTCGTCATCTTTGAAGAAGCTGCGGTCTTTATCTGCATTAGATGCCCGCCCAGGCACTTTTTCAAAAATAACTGTATGTCCAAGACCTGGCATTTATTTATCTCTTCTTTCTTTTTCTTTTCAATTTCTGCATGGGAAGTTAACGTATAAATCTTTCTTTTTACTGATGACTTACAGACAGATGACCTAGAGGAAGGAGAGATTGCATTATCAGGGGAGTCAAATATGGATCTACAGCAGTCAGGCAGCTGGAACCATGAACGAGATGACGGTGAGGATGAACAGGTGCTGCAACCTAAAATAAAACGCAAAAGGAGTATCCGTTCTCGTCCAAGACCTAGTGCTGAAAAACAGGAAGATAGATCTGGTGTAGATGGTGCTTTCCACCAACGCGGTGCTCGCCTTTTATTCTCTGGAGATGGTGATTATGATTCACAGCTGAAATCTGAGCAAGATGCCCATGCTTTAGCGGGTCCTACTTCCAGGCAGCAAGATGCAGTTCATCCGATAGTGAAACAAAAGCGTAACATGCCATCTAGAAAGGCCCCTCCTGCTTCTAGGGCTGGTAAATCCAGCCACTTGTCTGGGTCTGCCAAGGTCACTGATTCTAAGATGTCTGACAGTATGCAAAGAAAGGTTAGCATGAACCTTCATTTCTTTGTATGTTTAAGATGGTTTACTCTGTTAAAACTCCTTAGCACCTTTTCTTTAAAAGGATCTTGGACAAAAAGGTTAATGTCTTTGGGGAATACTCATATTTAGTGCATCTTAGCAAACATGGCTTTGGGGCACCACCTTGGTAGGCGATGCTAGATAAACTGTTGCCTGGGTTAGCAAGATGACATGCCTTTGGGTTCCCGTTGCACTTCTGCAGCAAAAATGTTCTATTTTGTGACCCGCACGTTTGTTAATATTTAGATAATACTGTATGTACATAAATTAAGAAATAAACATCAATTTTGTATTCTGTATGTACAGAATTTATCACCGGAGCTTAATGACTGTCGTATGGAACTTCTGATCGCTTCTGTTTGATGCTTGATTTTGCTCACGTCCTTTGGCCATTTAGAAATCAGCTCATAATTGTTGGGTTATAATTTGTCTAATCTTTAATCACTGCAGTGCAAGAATGTAATAAGCAAGCTTTGGAGGAGGATTGACAAGGAGGGCCACCAAATCATACCCAACATAGCTTCTTGGTGGCGAAGGAATGAAAATCCCTCATCCAAAGGTGTGGCTGGCAACACCCTTGACCTACAGAAAATTGAACTTCGGGTTGATGGATTCGAGTATGGCGGTGTAGCTGAGTTCATAGCGGACATGCAGCAAATGTTGAAAAGTGTGGTTCAACATTTCAGTTACAGACATGAGGTAATAAACAGCTATATTATGTTAATCTTATCAGCACTATGTTACTTTGTTTGTGAGATGTGCCCCAAGAGTAAAAAATAGTCTGAATCACACCCTCCATGTCATTTTTGAGAATATCCTCCTCCTTTTAGTTCCTAAGGGCTAGTTATTACTTATGATGTGGCTACACACCTATGGATGTAGAGGTTTTGTATGTGGTTATAATCAATTTACTCAGACCAACATGTAAAATAACCATTGGAGGATGCACGAGTTAAGAGGAACCTTTTGGAAGTTCGAATTCGTTCCTCTTTGCCACAGTAACATAGTTTTAAAGAGGTTGCAGGTGCTAATGTCCTCTATTGAGATTTGGATCAAATGTATAGTGAACATATATGTGATCTGTGTAGCATAACTGTGCTACACCCCAGCGACCTGAAGCAATCAAGTAGTAGCGACCTTAACAGAATCTTAATTTGTTCCATCCAAATGCAGGTTCGAGTAGAAGCAGAGACTCTCCATAACTTATTTTTCAACATCATGAAGATCGCATTCCCAGACTCTGACTTCCAAGAGGTCAAGGACTCAATGTCGTTTGCAAATCCAGGAGGAGGGGTGAACAGCAGCGCTGCCCTATCAGCAAAGCACTCAGGTCCAGGTCATAAGCAGCGCCGTTCTACCGCCACCGATGCTGAGCAGCATGGTTCCGGCAGTGGCAAGCATAGCCAGCACACCTCGGTCGGCGAGGCTCCTAGCCGGGTCAAACCTGAGAGGCATTCTGGACCTGGTAGCAGGGATCCGAACCTTGGCACAGCGGGGCTGTTGCCACACCCCGGCGATCTGTTCATCGTCAAGAAGAAGCGACAGGAGCGGATGAGGGGCAGCATTGGGTCTCCATCCAGCTCAGGCCGAGGACCACTCTCCCCACCAAGCAACCCTGGGCGCATGGGCCCGTCGCCCTCCCCCAGAGGCGCGAGGACGCCCTTCCAGAGGGACCCCCACCCGTCACAGCAGGGCATGCCTGGATGGGGTGCACACTCCGACCGCGGAGGGAGCTCGTCGCCTGGCATCGGAGACATCCACTGGGCCAAGCCTGCAAAGAGACAGCGGACTGACAGCGGCAAGAGGCGGCCGAGCCAAATGTGATGTACATTCTCCAGCATCCCCTGACTGGTCCTACCTACCTGTGTTGTGTAAGAGGAAAAATGTGGGGTAGGTGTTTCTTCCTTGTATGTTGGGTATTTATTTGTTTACTGTAAAGAGGAACTCTTCCTAGACTTGTTATGTGGTAGCTAGTGCAGCTAGAGAAATGCATTCTCATGTCAAAAGGAACAGTGAAATGAAATAGTTGGCTTTAATAATTAGTTAGTGGGTGGATCAATTATCCCTTGTTTATGTTACCATGAGCAATTTGGTTAATAGAAACTAATTAACTCCTGGAGCTTACGTGCTGATTTGTCTTGATCCTATCTAGTATTATTCTGCCTGAAAGTGAAAATTCTGTTGAAAGCAGAGGATGATGAAAGACTTGGCAGCTGATGAGTTTGTTGTGAACACTGAAGATGGATGCGGCATTTGCGTTTGTAATTTGTATGTCTGGTCATGCATGCATAATCTATTGTTCATATGTAGCTGAAATGTTTATATATTTAATATATGTATATTCCACCCAAATTATTTCTTTACTAGTTGGACTCAGATAGTTATATAGAGTACACACATATATTACAATCCATATTAAGCCTGTGCATGGTTCTATGCCCATGCCCCTCCTCTACTTATTATCAGTAGCCATGGCCCTGAACCATGCATGGAGCAAAGGTGATGACGGCCGGGCCGGCATGATCAGATCCTGAAGGCCTTCTCGACGCTCTCCCTTCGAGCGCCGACGGTCTTGTAGACGCGCATGAAGTCGCGAAACGTTATGCTCCGGTACCTCGCCGGGCTGCCCTCGCCGACGAGCTCCTTGGCGGGCTCCACCATGCAATCCATTGTCGGCATGATGAACGCCGCCACCGAGGTCCTGGCCACCACCGCGTTGGGCACGGCCCGGTGCTCCACGCTCCGGAGCAGCCCGTTGGTGGCGATCTCAAGCTGGTGGCCGAAGTTGATGACGAGGGCGCCGGGCACCGGCTCGACGTCGATCCACCCGCCGCCGTAGGAGACCTGGAGCCCGCACACGTAGCCGGGCTGGAGGAGCACGGTGATGAGGTTCCGGTCGCAGTGCGGCGGCAGGCCGAGGGTGAGGCCGGGGTCCGGGCACGGCGGGTAGTGGTTGGCGTTGAGGATGACCTCGCCGCCGCTGAGGTCGCCCTCGAAGTAGTCGGGACGAAGCCCGATCCCCTCGCAGAGGAGCCGGAGCAGCTCCATGCCGACGCTGCGTGCCGGGACGATGAAGCCCTCCAGGGCGGGCCGGAGCGCCGCGGGCTTCTCCGGCCACCCGGGCTTGGTGCGCTCCACGGGGTGGCAGGCCAGCCGGAGGCAGTCGCGCCAGTAGCTCTCGCCGGCGCCGGACTCGTACATGGTGCTGGAGAAGAGCCGGTTGGTCTGCTCCGTGTCCTCCGAGTAGAACGCCGCCTTGTCCGCCGCCGGGAGCCGGAAGAAGTCGACGCAGGCGGCCTCCAGCTCCCGCGTCGTCCGCTCCGGCACGCCGTGGTTGATCACCTGGAAGAAGCCGAACTCCTTCCCCGCGCGGAGCACGGCGCCGCGGACCTCGTCTCGGCTGCCGGAGAGGTCGATCACCGGCAGCGACACCGGCGCCGCGGCCAAGGCCGGTGGTCGCAGCTCCGGCGGCAGGTGGAACCGCTCCGGTACCGTCTCGTGCGACGCCGTCGCCGAGGACAGCAGCTTCTCCATTGCCACGAACCGTACTCCACAAGCTAGCTCCGAGGAGATCAATGGCTGGGGCTAGCGCAATAAATAAGCTTCTGAGCTGCAGCTGCACCATGGCGGCACGGCAAGCAACGCCTCACTACACTGAGCTAGTGAGCGTGAGCTGAGCCGCGCCTGGGTTCTCCATGGCGGGAAGCAACGTCTCACTCACAGCGTCGACCGCATGTTGGCGCCAAATTGGCAGCCGTTTCCGCCATTGCCGATTGCTTGAGAAATGGGCCCTCCATTCTTCTCCCACAAAATTGGCAATTGCGGCCATTGTTGGTAACATAACGGAGTGGAAGCCGGGGAACGCTGCCTGCACACGCCTGCTCTGTCTCCGCTACAACTGGTACATACCGGCAAGAAATCCTTGCGTGCAGACGCGGATTGGTTTACTGGGAGAAATGAAATAAAGCAAAACCCTGTCTCGATGAGTTGATGCCTCAATTAGTTACAAATTAGTTATTGACACATTATTTTCTTCCAAAATGAGAGCGAAACGTACACACCGAAACGTGTCAAAGACTAAATCCGACCAAAGCTAGATCAACTGATTTCAAATAGAGGAAATAGTTTCTTTTTCTTCTAGTATATATGGAGACCGACCAAAGCTAGATCAACTAATTTCAAATAGAGGAAATAGTTTCTTTTTTCTAGTATCGAGAGAGTCAGAGAGAATGGTTGTTACTGAACTCTAGAAAACATATAGTGCAGTACTAATGAGGCCATCTCCAATGTGGGGTCAGAAATACACTACAGGAATGGCGCGATCCGCCGAGGGCCTTTTATACGCCGACGGTCAAAAGTCGGGGCCGTCGGTGTATGGCCCGGCTAGGACAGCCTGCAAGTCCGACCCTCGGCGTAGCGTTGCCGTTGGTGTAGCTAGGTCTACGCCGAGGGCAGCTCTCGGCATATTTTTGGCCCTAGGTGTAGACATGGCTACGCCGACGGCCACCCTTGGCGTAGGCCATTTTTCAAATTCGTTTATGTCAAAATTATGGGAATCATGTACAGTACCATGTTAACATAGTAACAATTCAAACACTTTCTTATATGTCCTCGGGTTCCCGTTTTGGCCAGATGACAATTTAAACGAAGTTAGAAAATCCCGCGGAGCCGCATGACGTCATCTTATGTGTCCTAGTAACCACTCCAAAATACGAAATTGAGATACGGTAATTATTCTGGAAAATCCTTCACGAACAGGGCTATCATGTCCGGAGTTCTATGGCTTTTAGGGGAAATGAGTAGGAAACGGTCTGTGCTACTGCATAGTTTGTCGGAACGAAGCCATATTTGACACGTGGTTGATCCCTGGGATGGGAACCAAGGCCCCGGGAGCGGATTTCCAATCCGACCCATGGGCGATGGTTTTTTCATTTTCGGGTGCCAAAATGGTTCTTTTTTGTGAAGCAGCTACAGGGGCACATTTTAGTATTGCGCGAGACCTCCGCGTAGTGCAGGACACCGCCTTCGCACCACATATCACATGCCATATATGCGTGCTAGCTATCTGGGAATCCATGCGGCTTCCTGCGGTGTCCCGCCGATTCCGCTGGAAACTGACCGGATTTGAACTAGGGCTACACTTTTCGTCACTCAATAAATTCCAGGAAAAATATTTTTAGGTCTACGACACATCACTTTATGTGCTAATTTTTTCCGTTTAGCGAGATAGTGAAGGGGGTGCACCAACGCGCCCGGTACTACCATAATGCATCTCTCCGGGGGCCCGTTTTGGCCAGATGGCAATTTAAATGAAGTCAGAAAATCCCGCGGAGCCGCATGGCGTCATTTTATGTGTCCCAGTAACCACTCCAAAAGTCGGAATTAGGATACGACAATTATTTTGAAAACCCTTCACAAACAGAGCTATCACGTACGACGTTCTATGCCTTTTAGGGCAAATGAGTAGGAAACGGCCCGTGAGACCGCATAGTTTGTCGGACCAAGGCCATATTGTAGGGATTCGTTGCATAGAAAACAAAAATTTTCCTACCGCGAGAACGCAATCCAAGCCAAGATGCAATCTAGAAGATGAGAGCAACGAGGAGATGATCGAGACTCACCCTTGAAGATTTCCAATGCCTACAAGATGAGGCTCTTGTTGCTGCGGTAGATGATCACTTGCCGCTTTCAAAAGCGCGTAGAAGATCTTGACGGTGCCACAATCGGGCAGCACCTCCGTACTCGGTCACACGTTCGGTGTTGATGAAGACGACGTCCTTCTCCCCGTTCCAGCGGGCAGCGGAAGTAGTAGCTCCTCCTTGAATCCGGCAGCACGACGGCGTGGTGGCGGTGGCGATGGAGATCTCCGGCGGAGCTTCGCTAAGCGTATGCGGGAGAGGTGGAGGAGGTGGGGCGGCTAGGGTTTGGGAGAGGGGGTGGTGGCCGGCCACTATAGGGGGTGCGGCCAGCTATGGCTTTGGTGTGGCCGGCACCCTCCCCTTGACCCTCATTATATAGGTGGAACACCCAAGAGTTGGTCTACAAGTCTTCAAATAAGACCCCAAACCAAAACCTTCCATATGACATGAAACCTACCCAAGCTAGGATTCCCACTTGAGGTGGGATTCCCACCTTTCCTTGGGAGGGGGTGGCCAGCCACCTTGGTGGAGTCCACCTGGGACTCCACCCCTCTAGGGTTGGCCGGCCATGGGTGGTGGAGTCCCTTCGGGACTCTGCCTTCCAAAGTGATTTCTTCCGGACTTTTCTAGAACCTTCTAGAACCTTCCATAAATGTACCGGATCATTTCCAAACTTGGAATATGACTTCCTATATATGAATCTTATTCTCCGGACCATTCCGGAACTCCTCGTGATGTCTGGGATCCCATCCGAGACTCCGAACAAAACTTCGAACTCCATTCCATATTCAAGTTCTACTAATACAATATCAAACCTTAAGTGTGTCAACCTATGGTTCGCGAACTATGTAGACATGGTTGAGAACTCTCTCCGACCAATAACCAATAGCGGGATCTGGAGATCCATAATGGCTCCCACATATTCAACGATGACTTAGTGATCGAATCACATACGATACCAATTCCCTTTGTCACGCGATATTTTACTTGTCCGAGGTTTGATCATCGGTATCTCTCTATACCTTGTTCAACCTCGTCTCCTGACAAGTACTCTTTACTCGTACCATGGTATGTGGTCTCTTATGAACTTATTCATATGCTTGCAAGACATTAGACGACATTCCACCGAGAGGGCCCAGAGTATATCTATCCGTCATCGGGATGGAAAATCCCACCGTTGATCCATATGCCTCAACTCATACTTTCCGGATACTTAATCCCACCTTTATAACCACCCATTTACGCGAGTGGCGTTTGATGTAATCAAAGTACCTTTCCGGTATAAGTGATTTACATGATCTCATGGTCGAAAGGACTAGGTAACTATGTATCGAAAGCTTATAGCAAATAACTTAATGACGTGATCTTATGCTACGCTTAATTGGGTGTGTCCATTATATCATTCATATAATGATATAACCTTGTTATTAATAACATCCAATGTTCATGATTATGAAACTAATCATCTATTAATCAACAAACTAGTTAAGAGGCTTACTAGGGACTCATTGTTTGTTTACATAACATACATGTATCAATGTTTCGGTTAATACAATTATAGCATGGTATATAAACATTTATCATAAACATAAAGATATATAATAACCACTTTTATTATTGCCTCTTGGGCATATCTCCAACAGTCTCCCACTTGCACTAGAGTCAATAATCTAGATTACATTGTAAGGTACCTAACACCCATGGCATTCCGGTGTTGGTCATGCTTTGCCCTAGGGAGAGATTTAGTCAACGGATCCGCTACATTCGGATCGATGTGTACTTTGCAAATCTTTACTTCTCCATCTTCAATGTACTCGCGAATCAAATGATAACGCAGCTTGATATTCTTCAGCCTCTTGTGTGACCTTGGTTCTTGTGCATTGGCGATGGCACCTATGTTGTCACAGTAGATGACTAGTGGGTCCAATGCACTAGGAACCACACCGAGCTCTACAATGAACCTCTTCATCCATACCGCTTCTGATGAAGCCTCTAAAGCCGCTATGTACTCCGATTCCGTTGAAGACTTCGCCACCGTGCACTGCTTCGAGCTTGCCCAGCTTACTCGCAGCACCATTCAATATAAACACGTACTCGAATGAGACTTAGAGTCATCGGGATCGTTGTTCCAACTTGCATCGGTGTAACCGGTTACAACGAGCTCTTGGTCACCTCCATAACAAAGAAACATATCCTTAGTTCTTTTCAAGTACTTCGGGACATTCTTGACCGCTGTCCAGGTGTTCCATTCCCGGATCACTTTGATATCTCGCTAGTCAAACTAACAGCATGTGCTATATCCGGTCTAGTACATAGCATGACATACATAATAGAGCCTCATCGCCGAGGCATAGGGGATCTGACTCATCCTTTCTCTTTCTTTTGCCGTAGCCGGACCTTGAGTCTTACTCAAGACCTTGCCTGGTAACATAGGTAAGAACCCTTTCTTACTTTCGTCCATTCTAAACTTCTTTAGAATCTTGTCCAGGTATGTACTCTGTGATAGCCCTATTAGACGTCTTGATCTATCTCTATAAATCTTGATGCCTAATATATACGATGCTTCACCAAGGTCTTTCATTGAAAAACTGTTATTCAAATAACCTTTTACACTGTTTAATAGTTCTATATCATTCTCAATCAATAATATGTCATCTACATATAATATCAGGAATGCTACAGAGCTCCCACTCACTTTCTTGTAAATACGAGCCTCTCCATGACATCGTATAAACCCGAAGTCTTTGATCACCTTATCAAAGCGTCGGTTCCAACTTCTTGATGCTTGCTTCAGTCCATAAATTGAACGCTGAAGTTTGCATACCTTGTCAGCATTTTAGGATCGACAAAACCTTTGGGTTGTACCATATACAACTCTTCCTCAATGTCTCCGTTTAGGAACGCCGTTTTGACATCCATCTGCCAAATCTCATAATCGAAAAATGCAGCTATTGCTACCAAAATCCTCACAGATTTTAGCTTCGCTACAGGTGAGAAAGTCTCATCGTAGTCAGCACCTTGAATTTGTCGGAAACCCTTTGCGACAAGTCGAGCTTTATAGACAAGTAATATTACCATCGCATCTGTTTTTCTCTTGAAGATCCATTTATTCTCGACAGCCCTTGCGGCTATCGAGTAAGTCTACCAAAGTCCATACTTTGTTATCATACATGGATCCCATTTCAGATTTCATGGCTTCTTGCCATTTGTTGGAATCTGGGCTCATCATCGCTTCTTCATATGTCGCAGGGTCTTCATCATTGTTGTCCACAATCATGACATTTAGACAATGATCATACCAATCAGGAGTGGCACGTTCCCTTGTCGATCTGCGAGGTTCAGTAGCTATCTTTGAAGTTTCATGATCATTATCATTAGCTTCCTCTGTTACCGGTGCAGGCGGTACAGGAACAACTTCCGGTACTGCGCTACTCTGATCAACGAGTGAAGATTCAATAATCTCGTCGAGTTCTACTTTTCTTCCAGTCACTTCTTTAGTGAGAAATTCTTTCTCAAGAAAGGTTCCGTTCTTAGCAACAAAGATTTTGCCTTCGGATCTGTGATAGAAAGTGTACCCTATAGTTTCCTTAGGGTATCCTATGAAGACGCATTTCTCCGCTTTGGGTTCTAGCTTGTCCGGTTGTAACTTTTTTACATAAGCTTCACAACCCCAAACTTTAAGAAACGACAGCTTAGGTTTCTTATTAAACCATAATTCATACGGTGTCGTTTCAACGGATTTTGATGGTGCTCTATTTAAAGTGAATGCGGCTGTCTCTAATGCATAACTCCAAAATGATAACGGCAAATCAGTAAGAGACATCATAGAACGAACCATATCTAAGAGAGTTCGATTACGACGTTCGGACACACCGTTTCGTTGTGGTGTTCCCGGCGGTGTCAATTGTGAAAGTATTCCGCATTTCTTTAAATGCATGCTAAACTCATAACTCAGATATTCACCTCCGCGATCGGATCGTAGAAATTTAATCTTCTTGTTACGTTGATTTTCTACTTCACTTTGGAATTCCTTAAACTTCTCGAAAGTTTCAGATTTATGTTTCATGAAATAGATATACCCATATCTACTCAGATCATCTATGAAGGTTAGAACATAACGATAACCACATCGCGATGTGATAACCCACAAGTATAGGGGATCGCAGCAGTCTTCGCGGGTAGTATTACCCAATTTATTGATTCGACACAAGGGGAGACAAAGAACACTTGGAAGCCTTAACAACGGAGTTGTCAATTCAGCTGCACTGGAAACGGACTTGCTCGCAAGAGTTTATCAATAGTAACAGCTTTATAGCAGTAGCAGTAGTGAAATAACAAGCAGAGAGTAGCAGCGTAAACAGCAGTAGTAATTGTAATAAACGAGCAGGATTAAAATATCGTAGGCACAGGGATGGATGACGGGCGTTGCATGGATGAGAGAAACTCATGTAACAATCATAGCAGTGGCATTTGCAGATAATAATAAAACGGTGTCGAAGTACAAAGCAATCAATAGGCATGTGTTCCAATTATAGTCGTACGTGCTCGCAATGAGAAACTTGCACAACATCTTTTGTCCTACCGACCAGGTGGCAGCCGGGCCTCAAGGGAATCTACTCGGATATTAAGGTACTCCTTTTAATAGAGTACCGGAGCAAAGCATTAACACTCTGTGAACACATGTGATCCTCACGTCACTACCATCCCTCCGGTTGTCCCAATTCTTGTCACTTCGGGCCATTGGTTCCGGACAAGTGACATGTGTATACAACTTGCAGTGTAAGACCATAAACAATGAATATCATGATGAAATAATAACATGTTCAGATCTGAGATCATGGCACTCGGGCCCTAGTGACAAGCATTAAGCATAACAAGTTGCAACAATATCATCAAAGTACCAATTACTGGACACTAGGCACTATGCCCTAACAATCTAATGCTATTACATGACCAATCTCATCCAATCCCTACCATCCCCTTCAGCCTACAGCGGGGGAATTACTCACACATGGATGGGGGAAACATTGCTGGTTGATGGAGAGGCGTCGGTGGTGATGGCGGTGATGATCTCCTCCAATTCCCCGTCCCGGCGGAGTGCCAGAACGGAGACTTCTGGCTCCCGCGACGGAGTTTCGCGATGTGGCGGCG
The DNA here is from genome assembly GCF_022539505.1 of Lolium rigidum. Lineage (NCBI taxonomy): Eukaryota > Viridiplantae > Streptophyta > Magnoliopsida > Poales > Poaceae > Lolium > Lolium rigidum. The sequence continues at coordinate 37,099,712 of NC_061509.1, forward strand.
TTCTGGAGGGTTTCTGGCGACTTCGACTTCTCCCCGTGCGTTTTTAGGTCGAGGGCGATAAATAGTCCGAAGGAGGGCGTCGGAGGCCAGCCGAGGGGGCCACACCATAGGGCCGCGCGGGCCCCCCTAGGCCGCGCCGCCTCATGGTGTGGGGCCCTCGGGCCTCCACCTGATTTGTCCTTCTGGCTCTGTGAGTCTTCTGGGAAAATAGGGCCTTCTGCATAAATTCCGAGGATTTTCCCGAAAGTTGGATTTCTGCACAAAAACGAGACACCGTAACAGTCTCGCTGAAAACAGCGTTAGTCCGTGTTAGTTGTATCCAAAATACACAAATTAGAGGCAAAACAATAGCAAAAGTGTTCGGGAAAGTAGATACATTTCGGACGTATCACGATGCTACACTCATTGGTCCGCATACATCGGTATGTATGATTTCCAATAAGTCTGTAGCTCGCTCCATCATACCAGAGAATGGAGTCTTAGTCATTTTTCCCATTAGACATGCTTCGCATCTATCAAGTGACTCAAAGTCAAGTGATTTAAGTAATCCATCGGTATGGAGTTTCTTCATGCGTTTCACTCCAATATGACCAAGACGACAGTGCCACATATAAGTAGAATTATCATTCAATTTAATTCGCTTAGCATCAATGTTATGAATATGTGTATCACTACTATCGAGATCTAACGGAAATAAACTATTCTTTTCGTGTGCTCGACCATAAAAGATATTATTCATAAAAATAGAACAACCATTATTCTCGGACTTGAATGAATAACCGTCTTGCATTAAACAAGATCCAGATATAATGTTCATGCTCAACGCGGGTACAAAATAACAATTATTGAGGTTTAAAACTAATCCCGAAGGTAGATGTAGAGGAAGTGTGCCGACAGCGATCACATCGACTTTGGATCCATTTCCAACGCGCATCGTCACTTCATCCTTCAATAATCTTCGTTTATTCTTTAGTTCCTATTTCGAGTTACAAATATGAGCAACCGAACCAGTATCAAATACCCAGGTACTAGTACGAGAACTAGTGAGATAAACATCTATAACATGTATATCAGATATACCTTCTTTCTTCTTCTTGACAAGGCCGCTCTTCAGATCCGCCAAATACTTGGAGCAATTACGCTTCCAGTGTCCCTTCTCCTTGCGAGTAATAGCACTCAGCATCGAGCTTAGGGCCAGTCTTAGGTTTCACAGGAGGCGTGGTAGCTCTCTTGCCACCCTTCTTGAATTTGCCTTTAGACTTGCCCTGTTTCTTGAAACTGGTGGTCTTGTTGACCATCAACACTTGGTGCTCTTTCTTGATCTCAATCTCAGCAGATTTTAGCATGGCGAAGAGTTCGGTAACTCTTTGTTCATGTTCCGCATATTGTAGTTCATCACAAAGTTCTTGTAACTAGGTGGCAGTGATTGAAGGACACGATTAATCCCCAGCCTGTTAGGAATCACTATTCCCAAGTCACTGAGTTTCTTCGCATGCCCGGTCATGGCGAGCATGTGCTCACTAACGGAGCTGCCTTCTTCCATCATGCAACTGAAGAAGTGTTTCGATGCTTCATAGAATTCCACGGCCGCATGAGTTTCAAAGATAGCTTTCAGCCCATTGACCAACTCATGAGGATCGTGGTGCTCAAACGTTTTTGAAGATCGGCTTCCAGACTGCACAGGATGGCACACTGAACTTGAGAGTACCGAGTTTTCCGAGTCTCGTAAACATTCTTTACTTCATCGGTTTCAGTTTCTGCAGGAGGGTCACCTAGCGGTGCATCAAGCACATATTGCAGATTTCCGCCAGCGAGGAAAATCCTCACATGACGGAACCAGTCGGTGAAGTTGCTACCGTTGCTCTTAAGCTTTTCTTTCTCTAGGAACTGGTTAAAATTGATTGGGGACGCCATATCTACAACATATATTTGCAATAGTTTAGACTAATGTTTATGACAAATTGAGTTCACATTTTAATTCAACAAAATTAAAAACTAGGTGAACTCCCACTCAAAAAAATATCCCTCGAATTGTCTTAGTGATCACACGAACCAAATCCACCACACCAAGTCCGATCATCACGAGACAAGATGTAATTTCAATGGCGAACACTCAAAGTGTTCATCATATCAATCATATGATTCATGCTCTACCTTTCGGTATCACGTGTTCCGAGACCATGTCTGTACATGCTAGGCCTCGTCAAGGCAACCTTAGTATCCGCATGTGCAAATCGGCCCGCACCCGTTGTATGCACTTGTTGATTCTATCACACCCGATCATCACGAGATGCTTCGAAACGACAAGTCTTGGCAACGGTGCTACTAAGGATGAGCACTTTATTATCTTGATATTTTAGTGAGAGGGATCATCTTATAATGCTACCGTCGCGATCTAAGCAAAATAAGATGCATAAAAGGATTAACATCACATGCAGTTCATATGTGATATGATATGGCCCCTTTGTCTTTGCGCCTTTGATCTTCATCTCCAAAGCACGGACATGATCTCCATCATCAACGGGCATGATCTCCATCATCGTCGGCGTAGCGTCAAGGTCAATGGCGCCGTCTTCATGATTGTTCTCCCATGTAGCAACTATTACAACTTCTTTGAAATACTACTCAACATGAAATTTAAAGACAACCATAAGGCTCCCGCCGGTTGCCACAATACAATAATGATCATCTCATACATATTCATCATCACATTATCGCCATATCACATCACCAAACCTTGCAAAAACAAGTTAGACGTCTCTAATTTGGTTTGCATATTTTACGTGGTTTAGGGTTTTCGAGTAAGATCTAATCTACCTACAAACATGAACCACAACGGTGGTACTAGTGTTGTCAATAGAAGAGTAAATTGAATCTTCACTATAGTAGGAGAGACAGACACCCGCAAAGCCACTTATGCAATACAAGTTGCATGTCGAGCGTGGAGCAAATCTCATGAACGCGGTAAAGTTAGCCCGAGCCGCTTCATCCCACTATGCCACAAAGATGCAAAGTACTCAAACTAAAGACAACATAAGAATCAACGCCCACAAAACCATTGTGTTCTACTTGTGCAACCATCTATGCATAGACACGGCTCTGATACCACTGTAGGGATTCGTTGCATAGAAAACAAAAAATTTCCTACCGCGAGAACGCAATCCAAGCCAAGATGCAATCTAGAAGATGGGAGCAACGAGGAGATGATCGAGACTCACCCTTGAAGATTTCCAAAGCCTACAAGATGAGGCTCTTGTTGCTGCGGTAGATGATCACTTGCCGCTTTCAAAAGCGCGTAGAAGATCTTGACGGTGCCACAATCGTGCAGCACCTCCGTACTCGGTCACACGTTCGGTGTTGATGAAGACGACGTCCTTCTCCCCGTTCCAGCGGGCAGTGGAAGTAGTAGCTCCTCCTTGAATCCGGTAGCACGACGGCGTGGTGGCGGTGGCGATGGAGATCTCCGGCAGAGCTTCGCTAAGCGTATGCGGGAGAGGTGGAGGAGGTGGGGCGGCTAGGGTTTGGGAGAGGGGGTGGTGGCCGGCCACTATAGGGGGTGCGGCCAGCTATGGCTTTGGTGTGGCCGGCACCCTCCCCTTGACCCTCATTATATAGGTGGAACACCCAAGAGTTGGTCTACAAGTCTTCGAATAAGACCCCAAACCAAAACCTTCCATATGACATGAAACCTACCCAAGCAAGGATTCCCACTTGAGGTGGGATTCCCACCTTTCCTTGGGAGGGGGTGGCCGGCCACCTTGGTGGAGTCCACCTGGGACTCCACCCCTCTAGGTTTGGCCGGCCATGGGTGGTGGAGTCCCTTCGGGACTCCGCCTTCCAAAGTGATTTCTTCCGGACTTTTCTAGAACCTTCTAGAACCTTCCATAAATGCACCGGATCATTTTCAAACTTGGAATATGACTTCCTATATATGAATCTTATTCTCCGGACCATTCCGGAACTCCTCGTGATGTCCGGGATCCCATCCGAGACTCCGAACAAAACTTCGAACTCCATTCCATATTCAAGTTCTACTAATACAACATCAAACCTTAAGTGTGTCACCCTACGGTTCACGAACTATGTAGACATGGTTGAGAACTCTCTCCGACCAATAACAAATAGCGGGATCTGAAGATCCATAATGGCTCCCACATATTCAACGATGACTTAGTGATTGAATGAACCATTCACATACGATACCAATTCCCTTTGTCATGCGATATTTTACTTGTCCGAGGTTTGATCATCGGTATCTCTCTATACCTTGTTCAACCTCGTCTCCTGACAAGTAATATTTACTCGTACCGTGGTATGTGGTCTCTTATGAACTTATTCATATGCTTGCAAGACATTATACGACATTCCACCGAGAGGGCCCAGAGTATATCTATCCGTCATCGGGATGGACAAATCCCACTGTTGATCCATATGCCTCAACTCATACTTTCCGGATACTTAATCCCACCTTTATAACCACCCATTTACGTAGTGGCGTTTGATGTAATCAAAGTACCTTTCCGGTATAAGTGATTTACATGATCTCATGGTCGAAAGGACTAGGTAACTATGTATCGAAAGCTTATAGCAAATAACTTAATGACGTGATCTTATGCTATGCTTCATTGGGTGTGTCCATTATATCATTCATATAATGATATAACCTTGTTATTAATAACATCCAATGTTCATGATTATGAAACTAATCATCTATTAATCAACAAGCTAATTAAGAGGCTTACTAGGGACTCATTGTTTGTTTACATAACATACATGTATCAATGTTTCGGTTAATACAATTATAGCATGGTATATAAACATTTATCATAAACATAAAGATATATAATAACCACTTTTATTATTGCCTTTTGGGCATATCTCCAACACATATTTGGCACGTGTGTGGTTCCTGGGATGGGAAGCAAGGCCCAGGGAGCGGATTTCCAATCTGACACACGGGCGATGGTTTTTTCATTTTCGGGATGCCAAAACGGATTTTTTGTTGTGACGCAGCTACATGGGACATATTTTAGTATTGCGCGAGACCTCCGTGTAGTGGTAGTACACCGCCTTCGCACCACATATCACATGCCATATGTGCGCGCTAGCTATCTGGAAATTCATGTGGCTTCCTGCGGTGTCCCACCGAATCCGCTGGAAACTGCCCGGATTTGAACTAGGGGTACACTTTCCGTCGCTCAATAAATTCCGCGAAATTGTTTTTAGGTCTATAAAACATCACTTTATGTGTTAAGTTTTGTCCGTTTAGCGTGTTGACGAACGGTGCACCAGCGCGCCCGGTACAGCCATTTCGTATCTCCCGAGGGGACCATTTTAGCCAGATGGCAAACTGGACGTTATATTTGGATTTCTATAATATTTAGGTTCAAATGATGTATGGATATTATATTTATATTCCTATCATTTTTCTGATCGATTTAGACATATTATTTGTGGAATTTCGATTTTCCGATTTAAAGATATTAATTATTCCATATTAAATAGAAAAAACACCAAAAATAAAATCAGTTTATTATTATTTGAATTCAATATTATTACTTATATATTCATTGTTGTTTACTTAAGTAATTGTTTGGAATTCAAAAATAAAGAGGTGTGACATCACGGTCCAAGGGTTAATATGGTTGATATGCTATTATTATCAACAAGTGTCAATTCTTTAATGAAAACTGATCCGAATAGAACCAAGAAATTAAGCGTGCTGAAGACTGAAGTAGTGTGAGGATAAGTGACCGACTGGGAATTTTAACTAACCATGATTGTAATTTGACCTAAGCTTAAGTGTACTTAGAGTTAAAAGTGTATTCGGTGATTGATAAACAAGGAAAAAAGATAAAAAATGGTGTAAAAAAATTAAATTTGAAATTTTTTAAAACCCTATGCCGAGGGTATTGCTGTCGGCATATAAACAAATGATTTTTTTCGATTTTTTTTTGGAAAAGGAAATTTGAATTTTTTAAATGTGTATGCTGATGGTTTTGCCATCGGCGTAGCGTGCTACGCTGAGGGCCGAGCTACGTCGAGGGCAATAGTGGCTCCGCCGAGGGAGGTAGTCGTCGAGGGCCGGGCTACGCCGAGGGCAATAGTTGCTCCGCCGAAGGAGGTAGTCACCGAGGAGCTATGCCGAGGACTGCCCTCGGCGTAGCCTACACCAACGGCCAAAATAGGCTACGCCGAGGGTTCCCGGCCCTCGGCATATCGGCCCATTCCTGTAGTGATAGGACACGTTTTGTATTCTATTTTGTCCTCTTGGGTGGCCGCACGGACGTAGGCTATAGGGCAGTGTGTGAGCGACCGTTTGGGTCGCGTGTTGCACCCAATGCGGCAATCGATTTGGGTGCCAGATGGCCTCGTCCTCCTGGCCGGCGCTGCCCAAGGCAGGCTTGACGGGACATGACCATGGCAGACCCTGCGAACGAGTGTCTAGCATAGGACCTAAACTAGGTCTAATAAGAAAATTATAATATGTTTTTATTTTAATTAAAAATAGGTTTTCCCCTATGACTGGCGGGCCAGGGGACGAACAGGGAAGGACGTGAGCCGCCTCCGCGGCCACGCAAAGTAGACCCAGATTTGGTCCTACTTTGGGCCACTACGGACAAAAAGTTTTTGACGTCTCCGCGTTGGGCCGCTCCGCATTGGAGATGGCCATAGTAGTAAATGGTTAATCTGTTTCTCTAGTCTAGTACTCCCTGCTTGCCACAAAAAATTTGATGTTTCAGGAATTGACAGTCTTTGACAGTCTTTGACATGTATGTTGACCACTGATTCCTATTTTAATTTTTGTATGCCTAGGTCTAATCACTAGTAGAAAAAGGGGCAATAGGTCCGGTGATGCAGCCCCACCCAAGGTCGACACAACATCAAGACCGACAAGCCCTCCTCGTGGCCCCAGGACACAAGCCGATGGAGAAGAAGGAGGCCAGCCGGAGAAGAACTCCCAGGACCGGCACTGCCGGCCCCCTGACACCGGCACTGCCGGCCACGACACCCCGGCACTGCCGGCCTCCGGACACCGGCACTGCCGGCCCTCCTCGTGAAGAAGGCCAACACCGACACCGCCGGCCCAGGACCAGCGGCACTACCGGCCCCACCGGCACTGCCGGCCCCAGCTCACCGGCACTGCCGGCCTTACCCCTGTTGACTTAATCTCAGCCGTCGATTCCTCATCTATGGACTAGTATAATTTATGTAATGCCCACTTTACCCCTGTACGAATCTGAGCCTATAAATACCTCCTCCCTTCCTCCAGATTAGGGTTAGAGATGAATTAAGAAGAAACTTGAGCTTTGCTCTTACCCATGTGGGAAACCCTAGATCTATGATCTTGTACCCACCCGGGCTCCTTATCGACGCGTGATGATCTCTTTGGTGACTTCTACCGTTTGTTGATCTTTTGCTTGCACTTCTACCTTTTGGTCTTTTGCTTGCACTTCTATCAACCTTCCGGTCTTTTCACCCTTCTAGATCTCGCGTGCTTCGATTTGTCGATCTCTTTGCGGGACTTCTACCGGAAGGTCTTTTCTCGCAACCTCTATCGAGTAGGTGTATCGGGCCTACGAGGAGAAACCGGTTTGTGTGCGTGTGTGTGTTGTATCCCCACGAATTCCCCTCCGTTTTCGTCGTGTTCATCGTGTTCATCCACCCCCCCCACGAAATCCACCCAAATCCGTGAAGATCGGGCATATCCCCGGGCTTAGCCCTTATCATATGGTATCAGCAGCTCTTTGGTTGCCACGGATTTGACCCCCACATCACCAATTTCGCCCAAAAAATTTTCCAAAATTTTTTCCCAAAAAATAGCCCCAAATTGGCCTTGGATCGATCTCTCGATTTGTTGAGTTATTTGTGGTTTTGTTCCAATAGAAACTTGTCTTTGGTGTTGATCTACTATTCCCCCAACTTTTCCCACCAGTTTGTGCCAATTTTCCCACGAAATCGAAGATTTTCGGGTCAGTTTTCCGCCAAATCGACGAACAGCAGTCGAGGCCGGCACCGCCGCCCCAAAATCGCCGGCATCGCCGGTCAGGCTGGCACTGCCGCCGCCCAAACGCCGGCATCGCCGCTGGCCCCGAAATTTTTCTCACTTTCTTCGTTTTCGTTTTGGCACTTCCCATTTGTGTTTGGTCTTCGGTTTTGAGTGCCATTTCAGCTACCACAAGCTTCCGCAACATCGACAACGACGACGGCACCCCGAGGATTCAAGCGGTTCATTTGACACCTTCACCACCATAGCAAGTTCAAGATCGTCGGCCACCATCATCAAGTGGTATAACTTGCTCCTAACTTGTCGCCCTAGCCTCTTTTGCGTATCTTTCCTATCGAGAGTGGCTTTCTAGTGTTGCGAAGCATTGCGCAAGCGTCCCGACCGTGAGGGTGTGCGTGTGTTGAGCAAAGCTTCGAAGCAAGCTCGTGTGAAAAGATAAGCAAAAGAAGTGTGACATACTTTCATAGATAGTAGTATCCTTACATAGTGAGAAAAAGAGAAAGAAAAATACAAAAAGAGGAAAAAAGAAAAAGTGTGTGAGTGACACCTATACACAAAAGAGTCCAAAGCTTTTAAGCAAAAGAGAGAAAAGAGAAGAGAGGCGTCTTGCGCAAATCTTGTTGCTTCTCAATTTTGCAACCAAGCCACGGTCTCTCTTGCGTTGGCGTGACACCGAGCTAGTAGTCTTCGTTAGGACCATTTTGTTCTTGCTCATTTTCCAAGTCGCGCTAACCCCATTTTGTCCCACGCGTGTGTTCCTCCTTGTGTATGCCTTTTGTGATCACCGCCTTTGACTTGTGACTTTTGGATCTTACCCACTTTTGACAATAGACTTTTCGTTTGGTTCTTCCATTTGGCTTTCCACACCCATACCTAACACCATATAGAGTTTTGTTTTTGTGTGTGTAACCGGTTGTTCCTCACCTTGATACACCTTTTCGATTTTGGTTTGCAAGTTTTGACTTTCTTGGTAGTTTCTCCTAACCACCCACCACATAGTTCTTGTTTTAGTTGTAACCATGTCTAGTGGAGAAGGGAACCAACTACCGATGACTCGGCACCAACATTGGATAGCTACTCAAGCCGTCCACGCCAAGCTCAATCAATTTGAAGCCATGCTCAAGGATACCAATGTCCGCTATGAAGAAAGAGCTCAAGTGCAAAGGAATGACCTCAACATTCAAGTTCAAGACCTCAATGAGAAGATTGAAACTCAAGGCAATGAGTTGAAGGCCACACTTGCCATACAAGGTCAAGAAACAAGGGAAATGAAGACGGCGTTGGACAATATCCTCCATACACTCAACCGTCAAGAAGAGAGAAGACACCACTCAAGGTCTTCGCGCTCTCATAGCTCAAGGTCAAGAGCTCCTACACCGTCTCGCCATGATTCTAATGAAGACCCACACCACCATAATGTGGATGTTCAAGTGCTTCACCAACAAGCTCAAGAAGCGGAGCAAGCTCGACTTCGAATCTTCCAAGAACGACAACGCCTTGAAGAAGAGCGTCTTCGGCAAGAGGATCTCAATGCTCAATTCTAACAAGAACAAGAACGCCTTCGACATGATCAAGAGCTAGTTCGTGCAAGGGAACAAGAGCGCATCCGCAATGAACAACAAGCACTTGAAGAACAAGAGCGGCAACGACAAGTACAAGAAGCTCAAGCTAGAAGGCGACGCCTTAATGGAGAAGAAGAAAGGCATGCGCATCAAGAGCGCCAACTCATCAATGTTGTGCAACCTCAACATCATGGTGCACCCCGCCCTCAAGGTCGAGACAATCGTCGTCATCATGATGATCGCCCTCATGGAAGAAGACCACCTCCTAGAGAGAGAATTGAGGTATCAAGTCATGACCAAGCATCAAGTGAAGAAAGTGTTATGCCTCGACAACGACACAACAATGATGACCAAGACGAAGATCATGGAAGACTACCTCCTCCTCAACAACATCAAAACAACAATAGAGATGCTCAAGTTCCACAACCTCGCCCTCCACAACCTCGCAACCATAATGAGGATGAAGACGATGCAAGACCGCCTCCTAGACGCAATGACCGCAATGAGGAAGAAATCTTTGGGAAGCTCAAGTTCACCATGCCAAAGTTCCAAGGAGAAGAAGACCCCGATGCATACTTATCTTGGGTACTCAAGGTTGACAAGATCTTCCGCATACACAACTTCTCCGAAGCAAAGAAGGTGGCCATGGCATCACTTGAGTTTGAGGGATATGCAAATGTTTGGTGGGAAGAAGTGAACAAGAAGCGTGCTAAGGAAGAGTTAGAGCCCATTGGCACATGGGAAAAGATGCAAGAAGTAATGCACAAACGCTTCGTGCACAACCACCACAAGCGTGACCTCTTCAACAAACTCACTCAACTCAAGCAAAGCTTCAAGTCCGTAGAGGAATACTACAAGGAGATGCACATGACTATGATGAGTGCAAATGTGGACGAGCGAGAAGAGCAAACAATGGCAAGATTCTTGAATGGATTGAACATTCCCGTCAAGAGGATAGTAAAGTTCTTGCCATACACCAACATGGTTGAGTTACTTCATCAAGCTACAAGAGCCGAGCGCCAAGTGCAAGAAGACATTGCAAGTGCCAAGTCCAAAGCCTTCTTCGCCGCAAGAAATACCATCAATGACTCCGCAAGCACCAAGAATACAAGTGATAGTTCCTCCAAGGACCCCACCAAGCAAACAAGAAGTGCCATCAAGACTACAAGCTTCAAGCCAGAGCAACCCACTATGTCATCCAAAGCTTCCACGGGATCTAGTAACATCACTTGCTTCAAGTGTGGTGCTCAAGGACATAAATCCTTTGAATGCAAGAACACAAGAGTTATGATAACTCGGGATGATGGAGATGTGGAGTATTTGAGTGAAGGTGAGTATGAAGCCTTGGTACAAGCCGCAACCAATCATGAAGATGATGGCTTGGAAGGCCAAGAGAGAGTCCTATGTGTGCATGATGCAAGCCCCTCACTTGTGGTGACCAAAGTGTTGACAACCCACACACTCCCCAATGACGACCAAAGGTGCAACATCTTCCAAACAAGAGCCGGAATCAATGGCAAGTCCATAAAGGTTATCATCGATGGAGGGAGTGACCACAATCTTGCAAGCACCGAACTATGCTCCAAGCTCAACCTCACACTCCGGAAACACCCCCATCCTTACCATGTGCAATGGCTAAGTGACAACGGCAATGTGAAGATACAACACACCGTCACAATCTCCTTCAAGATCGACGCATATGAAGACACCGTTAAGTGTGACGTAGTGCCCATGACGGTGTGCCACATGATACTTGGTCGCCCTTGGCAATATGACAAAAGAGCAAGCCATGATGGCTACACAAATGCCTATAGCTTCAAGGTTGGCGACAAGACATTCATCCTACGCCCGATGACTCCTAGCCAAGTAATTGCGGACAATGCAAAGGCTTTAGCGAGGGCTAAGGAAGCTTCTACCACTAGTGCGATGAGCAGTGAGAGAGTGACCCACCAAAAAGAGAGTGAGCGCCACAAGCCATATGTGAGTGAGATGAAGAGTGTCCTCCTAACTACCAAGAGTGAGATGAGAGAAGTGCACCCCAACCCACCCACCAAAGTGCACTTCGTGCCCATTTGCAAGGGGCCACCCTCGGAGACTAACAACTTAACAAAACTTCCTTTGTCTTTGTTGTTTCTTTTGAAGGAATGCCAAGATGTCTTCCTCGACGACCTTCCTCAAGGACTACTATCGCTCCAAGACATCGAACACCACATCAACTTCATGCAAGGCGCCACACTACCACAAGGTACCACTCATCACACCAACACCGGCGAACAAGAGGAAATGCAACGTCCAACTCATGATTGTCAAGCACACGGGTATGTTCATGAAGTCCTTCGCCCGCGTGTGATACCACCAATTCTTTTCATGCCTTTGGGTTGTTCCTTTGCTTCGTCACTCGTTTTGCGTCTTATGCAACAAATCTTGACCCATCTTGTTTGCAAGAGTGTTATTACAAGCCTTGGTGCTAACCTCATGTGTTCCAAAAATCTCAAGGATCATATGATATATGTGAGAGACACCTTATGCACCTTATGCCCGTTTGAACACAACAAGTTGATTTCCTTTGGATTTGTGGTTTCACCTAGTGGCTTGGAAGTGATTTCTTTGACCTTTGGGGGTATACATAAGCGGCACACGCCAACCACAATTGCCCAAGCTCGAAGTTTCCATACCATTGCCATTTTCCATACTCGTTTGATGAAAAACATGCACACCATTGGTTGCCTTTTGAATGTTCCATTTCTTTGGGACAACGCTATTCAACACCCTTTTTGTGACTTGCAAATGACACTTCGCTTCACATCACACATTGTCCTACAAAAGGTTGACTACACCGACACAATTTTTGTTCCCATATTCGCCAAGTTTTCCATGGAAAAGGAATTTGTTGATTTCCATTCGCATGATGCTCTCTTGTCCAATGCAAAGAAAATTGGCATGCCAACATCTTCTATGCAAAAGTTGCTTTTTCCCAAGCTCTTGTTCGGAAGCCACAATCCACCTCCAATGATCCATAAGAGCACCGACATGGACTCCGACAAGCGCGCCATCACCATGAAGAAACTACATGAAGATACAAGAGCAATCATACAAGACCATGTACTTCGTCAAGCTACCCGCCTCAACGCCAAGAAGAAGGGACGAGACAAGATACTTACCATGCTCTCCACAAATCTCCATGACAACAAGATGATGAGGGACATCGAGCTTCAATGCATGCAACGCCCCATGTATTTTCAAGCTAAGTCCATTTCCAACCCCTATACCCATGCTCCAACTTTTGATGTGGTAGCTAGAGTCCATCCTTTAGATCAATGCAAACCATGCTCTCGAACGGTTAATGCTTCACACATGCATACTTTGTTGCTTAGGGAGATCATTCGACTACATGGACCACCAACAACCATCACCACGGACCAAGACATGTACTTCATGAACGTCAATGGCACGGCCCTCAAGACCAAGTACGTCATCAACATCAAGGAGAGGATGCCACATCAAGGAGATGAAGACACTTTAGAGTCGAGGACGACTCTTTTCCAAGGGGGGGGGAGATGATGCAGCCCCACCCAAGGTCGACACAACATCAAGACCGACAAGCCCTCCTCGTGGCCCCAGGACACAAGCCGATGGAGAAGAAGGAGGCCAGCCGGAGAAGAACTCCCAGGACCGGCACTGCCGGCCCCCTGACACCGGCACTGCCGGCCACGACACCCCGGCACTGCCGGCCTCCGGACACCGGCACTGCCGGCCCCTCCTCGTGAAGAAGGCCAACACCGGCACTGCCGGCCCAGGACCAGCGGCACTACCGGCCCCACCGGCACTGCCGGCCCCAGCTCACCGGCACTGCCGGCCTTACCCCTGTTGACTTAATCTCAGCCGTCGATTCCTCATCTATGGACTAGTATAATTTATGTAATGCCCACTTTACCCCTGTACGAATCTGAGCCTATAAATACCTCCTCCCTTCCTCCAGATTAGGGTTAGAGATGAATTAAGAAGAAACTTGAGCTTTGCTCTTACCCATGTGGGAAACCCTAGATCTATGATCTTGTACCCACCCGGGCTCCTTATCGACGCGTGATGATCTCTTTGGTGACTTCTACCATTTGTTGATCTTTTGCTTGCACTTCTACCTTTTGGTCTTTTGCTTGCACTTCTATCAACCTTCCGGTCTTTTCACCCTTCTAGATCTCGCGTGCTTCGATTTGTCGATCTCTTTGCGGGACTTCTACCGGAAGGTCTTTTCTCGCAACCTCTATCGAGTAGGTGTATCGGGCCTACGAGGAGAAACCGGTTTGTGTGCGTGTGTGTGTTGTATCCCCACGAATTCCTCTCCGTGTTCGTCGTGTTCATCGTGTTCATCCACCTCCCCCACGAAATCCACCCAAATCCGTGAAGATCGGGCACATCCCCGGGCTTAGCCCTTATCACCCGGTCCATTTGGGCCTTCAGTCCCGGTTCCCAAACCGGGACCAATTAGGCGGGACTAAAGGGGGTACCCTTTAGTCCCGGTTCAAAGTTTAACCGGGCCTAAAGGCCTTGACACGTGGTGCGGCCAGGGAGCTCGCGGTGGAAGGCCTTTGGTCCCGGTTCGTGGTACGAACCGGGCCTAGGTTTCTCTGCCGCGGCAGAGAATTGCTATTTCTCTCGCCGCGGCTCAGGTTTAGGCTGTACCAGCGTTTCTCTGCCGCGGCAGAGAAACAGGGCGTTTCTCTGCCGCGGCAGAGTTTCAGCAATGCATATATATCATTCAAGAAACCACAAAAAATCGTCATGAATATATATAGACATCGTCAACAGTACACGACATCGTCAACAGTACACGTAATGCATGCATATTTACAATACAACATCTCCTCGACGAATATCCTCCGCCGTCACGATCTGTCGATAGTGCTCTCCACCTGGGGTAATGACCTCGGTAAGAAAGAATCCCGCGATTTCCTCTTGAATTGCTCGCATTTGATCCTTCGTTATGAGAGTGTCCCGCAGGCGTATCATCTATATATATTTAAAAAATGAGATCATTATATATATATATGAATAGAACTCAATACAATAGATGGTACTAATTAAGTGAAAATTTGTTATCGTACACGAGTTTGGTGTATACGGGCATCCCCACCCTTGGGACAGACCATGTCATGAATGAAGGTGCAGACGTAGTATCCACATAAGTTATTCCCGGGTTCCTGCCTCATACACTTTACGAAAAAATAGTTCGATCAAACTAATATAGAGTTTCAATCAAGCATCGTATTGAAAGTAAATATCATATATAGAGTTTCACGGACATAGCTATATATATAGTACTAGTTACAGGGTAATCTTGAAATGTAAGCTCCGGTTTCCATTTACCCGGAATAGTATTGATGAACCGTTTCCAAGCCCTGCCCGGCAATAATGAGTAAACGAGTTATTGATTAGTTGATGATATCGTCGAATTAGAACAGATGAAGATACCAATACGAAATTGATTGAAATTACCTCTGGAGGATGGCAGCCATGTCCGCCCATTCCGCATGTTCTTTACGTTTCGAGTCCATGACATTTACGACTCCTTTGTGAAGATCAATGATTAGGAGAATAAAGTGGAATCTGCACAAGCATAGCTCAATGATTACGAGAATAAAGTGGAAGCTGCACAAGCATAATGTATGTTATATATAACACTCACTTGAAGTTGTAGGGAAAGAATATATCCTCTTTGTTTGCTTGCTTCACTAAAAACATTACCATGTTGTCCTCTCGTGTCCTTGGCGAAGTCTTGAACCGTAACTTCATGAAGCGTGATCCGGGTCAATGAACCCCAGCGGTAGGAGCTTGGCTCTTTTGCATTCGAGCTTCTTCATTCTGCATAATTAAATGTAGAGCGTACACAAAGAATACAGTGAGGATAATTGTTAGTGCAAATGAATGAGCGCTGAGCTACAGACTTAATTACATAAATAAATCACTTACAGGCAGTAGCAACTGATGACAGCTTTGTCGAGGGCGTCTTGATTGAATAACTGAAATAGTTCTTCGAAGTCAAGGTTTATCTCCTCCCGCCCCCGGAAGTAATGCTCATCTCTAAGATACACCGTGAGGTAGCGATCACTTCTTCGACAGGCTCTCAGGTACCATTCATGCAACCTTCGCATCTGAGTCCCTAGACGCGCGAGCTCGCCAGGTTTGACGAGATCATGTCCGTATCTATACTTGTTTACGACTTCAGCCGTTGGATAGTAATCTTCGTACTCAACTGATGCTCCCTGAGCTCTAGCCTCCCGTTCGATCATCGATGCCGTCTCTGGATCATCATAGGACTGCACGACGAAGTGGGGTATGGACTGTTTGTCCTGTCTGTCCAAGTTGGGCGACTTTTTCGCTTCTTTGCTCGCTCTAGAGGACTGTCCAAGAGAGCGGTCATAATCAGCTCTCAGCTCAGGTCTCTTCATTCTCGTCTCGGCAAAGTGCTTCACTGTCTGCGGTGGAATAAACATCTTCTTCGGTGCAAGAAACGCCTTTTGCCAGTCTGCTCATGTGGTAACAACTCTGGAGTCTGTGCCCTCATCGGAGTTGATGATCTCATCGGATCTGTAGGAGGTGCCGCGGACCGCTTCCTCTTTTGCTTAGGTGGAGGCGGCGGAGTCTCCTGACAAGGAGGAGGAGGCGGCGGAGTATTTTCACGCGGAGGAGACTGGTCATGCATAGGGAAATCATCATCGCGCAGAGGAGAATCATCACGCGGAGGAGACTGCACAGGCGGCGGAGGAGGCGGACGAGGTGGCTTGCTTGGTGGCTTCTCACCTGGAAACACAATGTTCTCCTTCCGCCATTGCACGGTGGTTCTACGGGCTTCTCCCAGTTCTTTGATTTCCCCATCTTCACCTGCAGGGTGCTCAAGCACCAACCCCTCATATTCTCTCAACACTTCATCCACCATCACAACAGCAAAGTCGTCTTGGACCGGACGGCAATGGTAAGACCTTGTAGGTAAGAGGATGCCGACCGCCGCCTTGAAGGATAGGTTGAAAACTTTAACATGCAGCTCACAAGGACGGCTCTCGGTGAGATCATCCACGGGGGTAGCGAGGAGGCTCGACCACCCGGTCATCATCATCATCATTATCCACCTGGCTGAGAGGAAGCCACGCTGCTTTTCCGGTGTGGTTGAGATTGCAGCGGGGCGAGGGCATTGAGCAATGCAGGATCTACAGCCTGCCCCTGAGCCATCTGAGATGTAAGTACTTGGGTTACTGCTAGCGCGTAGTTGACGTGGGCGTAGTAGCTTCCTTGTGACGGTAAAGCACTCGTCCGTTGGGAACCCCAAGAGGAAGGTATGATGTCGTATAGCAGCAAGTTTTCCCTCAGTAAGAAACCAAGGTTTAATCGAACCAGTAGGAGTCAAGAAGCACGTTGAAGGTTGATGGTGACGGAGTGTAGTGCGGCGCAACACCAGGGATTCCGGCGCCAACGTGGAACCTGCACAACACAACCAAAGTACTTTGCCCCAACGAAACAGTGGAGGTTGTCAATCTCACCGGCTTGTCTGTAACAAAGGATTAGATGTATAGTGTGGATGATGATTGTTTACGAGAACGGTAGAAACAAGTATTGCGATAGATTGTATTCGATGTAAAAGAATGGACCGGGGTCCACGAGTTCACTAGAGGTGTCTCTCCCATAAGAAATAGCATATTGGGTAAACAAATTACAGTTGGGCAATTGACAAATAGAGAGGGCATGACAATGCACATACATGACATGATGAGTATTGTGAGATTTAATTGGGCATTACGACAAAGTACATAGACCGCTATCCAGCATGCATCTATGCCTAAAAAGTCCACTTTCAGGTTATCATCCGAACCCCTTCCGGTATTAAGTTGTAAACAACAGACAATTGCATTAAGTATGGTGCGTAATGTAATCAATAACTATATCCTCGAACATAGCATCAATGTTTTATCCCTAGTGGCAACAACACATCCATAATCTTAGAGGTTGCTGTCACTCCCCCAGATTCACGGAGACATGAACCCACTATCGAGCATAAATACTCCCTCTTGGAGTTACAAGCAATGACTTGGCCAGAGCCTCTACTAGCAACGGAGAGCATGCAAGATCATAAACAACACATAGATAGATTGATAATCAACATAACATAGTATTCTCTATTCATCGGATCCCAACAAACACACATGTAGCATTACGGATAGATGATCTTGATCATGATAGGCAGCTCACAAGATCAGACAATGAAGCACAATAGGGAGAAGACAACCATCTAGCTACTGCTATGGACCCATAGTCCAGGGGTGAACTACTCACTCATCAATCCGGAGGCGACCATGGCGGTGTAGAGTCCTCCGGGAGATGATTCCCCTCTCCGGCAGGGTGTCGGAGGTGATCTCCAGAATCCCCCGAGATGGGATTGGCGGCGGCGGCGTCTCGGTATGTTTTCTCGTATCGTGGCTCTCGGTGCGGGGGTTTCTCGACGAAGGCTTTAAGTAGGCGGAAGGGCAACGCGGGGGCCACACGAGGGCCTCACACGACGGGCCGCGCGGCCAAGCCCTAGGCCGCGCCGCCTCGTTGTGGCGGCGCCTCGTGGCCCCACTTCCTTTCCCCTCGGGTGTTCCGGAAGCTTCGTCCAAAAATAGGACCCTGGGCGTTGATTTTGTCCAATTCGAGAATATTTCCTTACTAGGATTTCGAAACCAAAAACAGCAGAAAACAGCAACTGGCTCTTCGGCATCTCGTTAATAGGTTAGTGCCGGAAAATGCATAATAATGACATATAATGTGTATAAAACATGTGAGTATCATCATAAAAGTAGCATGGAACATAAGAAATTATAGATACGTTTGA
This sequence comes from Lolium rigidum, assembly GCF_022539505.1. NCBI lineage: Eukaryota > Viridiplantae > Streptophyta > Magnoliopsida > Poales > Poaceae > Lolium > Lolium rigidum. The sequence goes on from NC_061509.1 coordinate 37,118,142, forward strand.
GACGTATCAAGCATCCCCAAGCTTAGTTCCTACTCGTCCCGAGTAGGTAAACGATAACAAAGATAATTTCTTAGTGACAATGCTACCAACATAATCTTGATCATACTATTGTAAGCACATGTAATGAATGCAGCGATAGAAACAATGGTAAATGACATGAGTAAACAAGCTGAATCATAAAGCAAAGACTTTTCATGAATAGTACTTAAAGACAAGCATCAATAAGTCTTGCATAAGAGTTAACTCATAAAGCAATAATTCAAAGTAGAAAGTATTGAAGCAACACAAAGGAAGATAAAGTTTCAGCGGTTGCTTTCAACTTGTAACATGTATATCTCATGGATATTGTCAACATAGAGTAATATAACAAGTGCAATATGCAAGTATGTAGGAATCAATGCACAGTTCACACAAGTGTTTGCTTCTTAAGGTGGAGAGAAATAGGTGAACTGACTCAACATAAAAGTAGAAGAAAGGTCCTTCAAAGAGGAAAGCATCGATTGCTATATTTGTGCTAGAGCTTTTATTTTGAAAACAAGAAACAATTTTGTCAACGGTAGTAATAAAGCATATGAGTTATGTAAATTATATCCTACAAGTTGCAAGCCTCATGCATAGTATACTAATAGTGCCCGCACCTTGTCCTAATTAGCTTGGATTTACATGGATTATCATAGCATAGCACATGTTTCAACCAAGTGTCACAAAGGGGTACCTCTATGCCGCCTGTACAAAGGTCTAAGGAGAAAGCTCGCATTGGATTTCTCGCTTTTGATTATTCTCAACTTAGACATCCATACCGGGACAACATAGACAACAGATAATGGACTCCTCTTTAATGCATAAGCATTCAACAACAAATAATATTCTTATAAGAGATTGAGGTTTGTTGTTGTCAACACCCGGATTTTTAAGTCCAGATGCCTATTATGCCATTCCTCGCAATCCCAGGAATATTGTTTTTGCGAGACATAATAGATTGATATCACAACACATCATTCATTACAACACATAATAGTCTTACAACAAAGGATCACATGATCCAGTCTCATTACAATAATAGTTGATCTATCGATCAATTACAACACTCATAGCGGAAGCGAAGTAGCGTAGTAGTAGTCCATCTATTCCACAGGCAACTATTGACGTCAGGAATGATCCTAGTTGTCGTAGACGTCCTGCTGTCCTTCTTCCGGGTTCTGATACTCCTCTTCATAGTCTGGCCATTTGAATAGCCAGGGACACAGCCGTGAGTACTTTAAAGTACTCGCAAACTAATACTAATGTAAGTAGTATCAACTATAATAAGGGGGTTCTAAGCTCTAGTTTCATTTGCAATAAAGCCAGTTTTACCTCATAAGCACTTTAGTAAACAAAACCTCTTCATTTGCCTAACTTACTCATGTGGGAACATTAGTGTCATTCCCACAACTCAGTTGTGATTCAAGTCAAGTCACCCTTCACCATTCAACCTTTTCAAGAAATTCTGACACCGGAAACTGTATGGCCTTTCCAACCGTCCGTAACCGTGGACACGGCTATTCGAATAGGTTTACACTCTGCAGAGGTTGCACACTTGTGCCACAACATTTGATTACATCCGTCGGGAATAACCCCGAATCATCGTAACTCAGTACGCGGATCATCAACCTTAACCTTTCACTTATATATCCTAGTATAGGCACCTCTCCCCATGAGCTTGGCCTCCCAGTGAAGACCAACTGTCAACCTGGGAACTGCACAGGGCTTGGCCGTACAATTCACCTCAATTCACATCATTTCTCAACAACGGAGGCAGCCTCGGCATAACCCCTATGATGCTTGTTTAGAGGGAACCCATACTAAGACACACAAACTTCCAGCTAAGCCCTACCCATAATCAGGTATTGTGGGGGTACTTGTAAATTGGAAAGGTATCGCATCCAAACCAATATCAGTTTTAAATCAAAAATCCCCATCTTCTCTTAGTCATATCACCTTTCAAAAATCCTTCAAAAACAACTTCACTTCACCAAGTTCCCATCTAGAGTAGTCAAATTTTATTTGTTAGCAATAGCACTAATCATGAGGGGTGCTAACTTAGCTTTGCTTGCTCTAGGCTAAGGTGGTACTCTGGTGCTACTCTAGACCAAGTGAAACATGAATCAAAAAAGGTACTTTGAAAGTAAAAGTAGTAAAACTTGTAGAGTAAAACTTGGGATAGGACAACTAAGCATGAAATAAAATAGGGTGATGCATTGCTCTTGAAGAGCTTCGCACTTTGCAAGTGTATTAGCTTGCCTTGGTTGTGATACTGATCAAAATGGTCTTCTTCTCTTTGGAAGTAGGCCTCCTCCTCCTCTTGATATTCTTCCGTACTAGCGTCTAAAATACGAATACGAAGTACAATCACCACACCAATCTTATATGCTAAACTAAGCACACATAAGTCACACAAGCTAGGCTAGCATGTCACATTACTATTAAGTTGGTGGAGTTGTTTTCTTATTAAAGAGAAATAATTTCCTCTCATACTAATTAAGGTGCTTCTTTGCCTTCTTTAGAGAAATGACTTCCTCTAATTATACCATTAAGATTTAATTTCTTTCATGAGTAATATATGACCTAGGTTGACCAAAGTCAACCTCTTCATACTTATCATTTAAGAAAATGATTTAAATGAGGGGGGGGGGCACCTCATACATGTTAACCCTAACATGGTGATGATTTAATATCATCAAACAAACCATATGAGAACTAAATGACCAGAGCCTCTATCTCATAATGGAATGTTTGTGACAAGATTTAAATGAGATGAAAACTCTCATAAAATTTCTAAATAGTTTTGGGACAATATCTTTGACTAGAAATAGCCAAATAGTCCTCTAATTGAACTAGGCCATGATCCTTCAAAGTAGGCATGGCATATTTTTGCAGAAACAATTAGTGTAAGTGAAATGTGGATTATAGGAGTTGGAATCAACTCAAAATCATTTTTGGTTGATTTTTAACCATTAAACTAAGGCAGAAAAGTCCCTGTCTTATTTATTTTGCTACTTTAATTCTAAAACAAAACTCAGGGTGAGACCAGTGGAGTTGGATAGAACTTTTGACAAGCTTTCCAGCAATACCAAATTCATCAAATTTGGCCCAGTGGTTTTGAAACTATGCAATTTTGAAGTTAGCACCAGTATTGAATTTGACTGAAAAAGTTTAAATCCAAATTCAAAAACGTGGGCTTGGCGGGAAAGGGTTTGGGCCGCAGAGGGGGAAAAGAGATTGGGCCGGCCCAGTAACGCTCTAGTGCGCAACAGGCCGACTGGCATAGGGCCCCGCCTGTCAGTGGGATTCTAACCCCCCCGAAACGGTACGCACTGTGAGCCGTAGGATTAAAAGAAGGATCGACGGCCGGCAGTCGTCCTCGTCCTCGAGCAGGAGCAGCGAGGAGCTAACCCTACCGGCGGCGAGGGGGTGGCGATGGGCGGCTTACCGACGTCCAGCGAGGTCGGCGAGGCGGGCAAACGGCGTTGTCGACGAAGGCGAGTCGAAGGAGGGTGGCGGCGGCTCCAGGGGTGCTCGGAATCGTTGACTCCGTCGAGCTTCTGCAGCGGCGGACTCCGGTGAAATTCCGGCGAGAGGGCGTGTAATTGGAGAGGGGAAGAGGTCGAGGAGGTTCAGGAGGGAGAGGGGAACTCGTTGGTGTGCAGAAATCGTCCAGGGAGCACCGGCTTTTATAGGGGCGAGGCAAGGCCGAGGCGGAGCGGGCAGGTCATCGAGGACGACGGCGATACAGTGGGCTCTGGTCACTGGCGATGATGCAGCGGAGTTGGCGATGTCGAGGTGGTCACGACGAGCGTCAGCGCGCTGAAAACGGAGCACGGGAGCATGCTGGCGATGTCATGTACTGGCGGTACGGTGGCGGATGATCGGCGACGACGTCGTCGTCTACAGGGCGAGCGCCGTCCAATGGCGATGTCTGGGAGGGTGCTGAGGTCATGGCGATCCTGGGGGAGAGAGGAGAGGGCAGGGAGTGGGCTGTGTCGACGGGGACGGGCAGGGTACTGGCGTGCCCGTGGCCATGCCGGGTGCACGCGCTGGCGAGGCCGAGGGTGGTGACCACGTCGCGGCTAGGGCTCTGGCGGCGTCTCCTTGGCTAAGGACGGTGTTTGGCGTCATCAGCAGGATGTGAGGGGTCTACTGGACATGGTGTGACAGGGCTGAGGTGAGAGGAGGAGAGGATGGCATGGTGGTGACTATGGTGATTGGCATGGTGCTGTCCTTGAGGTTTTGGTGCATTTCTTTTGTTCTCTGTGGCATGGCAGGGTGTAGAGTGATGGTACCAATATGTTTGACAAAGTGAGCAAGGTTGGAGAGGGTTAGAGTAGACCTATTTGATCAAAGCCCAAAGAGTGTGTGACATATGCAAGGTACTTGGCATGGCTTGTGTCAAGGTGGTCAAGCAATGATAGGTGAGGTCATGGTACTGGTTAGAGGTACAAGTTTACTATAGATGAGGTACAAGTGAGGGAGAGAGGAGGTGGTACATGGTGGTTGGAATAGTGGTGGTACCCTAAATTTACTCTATGTAACTAAAATGTCACATGCAATGGTCTCTCTTGGGTTTGATTTTTGGCCAAATTTCTGCATGGGAGTGGTCCACATAAGGTTTGGCATCCAATGGTGGCATTGGTTTGGGTTTTGGAAAAGATTTGTGAGAAATCTAAATTTGGAGGGAATCTAGAATTTGCTTCAAAGTTGCAACTTGGCTTGACTATTCTAAGCAATGGTCAACTCTCTGGTCAAAGTGGTCAACATCAAAAGTGTTCATCTTGATGAGGTCTTGGATGAGGTGCAAAGAGTTGGTAGGGTTTGGTTTGAAAATCTCCTAATAAAAGGGCTCAGAGTGGGTATGATAATAAAAAGGTCAAAAGTGACCATTATCACATGTACTTGGTTTTTGATTTTTCTTTGGTTTGATTTTGGTTCCTTTGATTCAAAAAGGGTCCTTTTGAGTTTAAAAGAGTTTCCCAACCATTGGCACAATTTTATATGGCCTAGGTTAAAGATTTTCAAAAATGGCCATAAACCATATGTGAGGGTTTTGCGATTTCTCAAACCTTTTTCTTTCTTTTTCTTTGATCCAAAGGATCATGATTTTGGGTCCAAAAGAGGTTGGTTAGGGTTACTCATGGTTTCCAACCATTTGGGTAAGGCAAATAGGGCATAGGTCAATTATTGAAGAATTAGCCATTAGCCCACATATGCCTCACAATTTGTTTTATTTTCTTTTTAAAAGTTCCTCTTTGATTTTGAGAAAGATAGGGTTAGGGTTTAGAAAACATTTCAAAATACTTTACACAAGCATCAAAGCAAAATTCACAACAATTGGGTAGGAGCTCTATGCACCAAACTCCATTGAGTAAAAGTTTTTGTTGGCTCCAATTTTTGGAAATAGGAAATTCATTTTCTTTTTGTTTAAAAAAAATTGGGATGTTACAGTTGTCCAAACTGAAACTTCCACCATGGATCATGGCTTTAGTTAGCGGCCCAATGTTCTTCTCTAACAATATGCATACTCAAACCATTTGATCATGATAAATCACTCTTACTTCAGACAAGATGAACATGCATAGCAACTCACATGATATTCAACAAAGAAATAGTTGATGGCGTCCCCGAAACATGGTTATCGCACAACAAGCAACTTAATAAGAGATAAAGTGCATAAGTACATATTCAATACCACAATAGTTTTTAAGCTATTTGTCCCATGAGCTATATATTGTAAAGGTAGAGAATGGAAATTTTAAAAGTAGCACTCAAGCAATATACTTTGGAATGGCGGAGAAATACCATGTGGTAGGTAGGTATGGTGGACACAAATGGCATAGTGGTTGACTCAAGGATTTTGGATGCATGAGAAGTATTCCCTCTCGATACAAGGTTTAGGCTAGCAAGGTTATTTGAAACAAACACAAGGATGAACCGGTACAGCAAAACTCACATAAAAGACATATTGTAAACATTATAAGACTCTATACCGTCTTCCTTGTTGTTCAAACTCAATACTAGAAATTATCTAGACCTTAGAGAAACCAAACATGCAAATCAGATTTTAGCATGCTCTATGTATTTCTTCATTAATAAGTGCAAAGTATATGATGCAAGAGCTTAAACATGAGCACAACAATTTCCAAGTATCACATTATTCAAGATGTTATACCAATTACTACATATATCATTTTCCAATTCCAACCATATAACAATTTAACGAAGAAGAAACTTCGCCATGAATACTATGAGTAAAGCCCAAGGACATACTTGTCCATATGCAACAGCGGAGCGTGTCTCTCTCCCATACAATGAATGCTAGGATCCATTTTATTCAAACAAAACAAAAACAAAAACAAAAACAAACAGACGCTCCAAGCAAAGTACATAAGATGTGACGGAATAAAAATATAGTTTCAGGGGAGGAACCTGATAATGTTGTCGATGAAGAAGGGGATGCCTTGGGCATCCCCAAGCTTAGACGCTTGAGTCTTCTTGATATATGCTGGGGTGAACCACCGGGGCATCCCCAAGCTTAGAGCTTTCACTCTCCTTGATCATGGTGTATATCATCCTCCTCTCTTGACCCTTGAAAACTTCCTCCACACTAAACTTAAAGCAACTCATTAGAGGGTTAGTGCACAATTAAAATTCACATATTCAGAGGTGACACAATCATTTTTTATACTTCTGGACATTGCACAAAGCTACTGAAAGTCATTGGAACAAAGAAATCCATCTAACATAGCAAAACAGGCAATGCAAAATAAAAGGCAGAATCTGTCAAAACAGAACAGTTCGTAAAGACGAATTTCTAACAGGCACCAGACTTGCTCAAATGAAAAAACTTAAAACTAATGAAAGTTGCGTACATATCTGAGGATCACTCACGTAAATTGGCATAATTTTCTGAGTTTCCTACAGAGAATTAGACCCAGATTCGTGACAGCAAAGAAAACTGTTTCTGCGCAGTAATCCAAATCTAGTATCATACTTCTATTAGAGACTTTACTTGGCACAACAATGCAATAAAACTAAGATAAGGAGAGGTTGCTACAGTAGTAAACAACTTCCAAGACTCAAATATAAAACAAAATACTGTAGTAAAAACATGCGTTGTCTCCCATAAGCGCTTTTCTTTAACGCCTTTCAGCTAGGCGCAGAAAGTGTGCATCAAGTAACATCAAGAGTCGAAGCATCAACATCATAATTTGTTCTAATAATAGAATCAAAAGGTAACTTCATTCTCTTTCTAGGGAAGTGTTCCATACCTTTCTTGAGAGGAAATTGGTATTTAATATTACTTTCCTTCATATCAATGGTAGCACCAACAGTTTGAAGAAAAGGTCTTCCCAATATAATGGGACAAGATGCATTGCATTCAATATCCAAGACAACAAAATCAACGGGAACAAGGTTATTGTTAACGGTAATGCGAACATTATCAACTTTTCCCAAAGGTTTCTTTGTAGAGTTATCAGCAAGATTAACATCCAAATAACAATTTTTCAATGGTGGCAAGTCAAGCATATTATAGATTTTCTTAGGCATAACAGAAATACTTGCACCAAGATCACATAAAACATTACAACCAAAGTCATTAACCTTCATCTTAATGATGGGCTCCCAACCATCTTCTAGCTTCCTAGGAATAGAAGTTTCGCGTTCTAATTTCTCTTCTCTAGCTTTTATGAGAGCATTTGTAATATGTTTTGTGAAAGCCAAATTTATAGCACTAGCATTAGGACTTTTAGCAAGTTTTTGTAAGAACTTTATAACTTCAGAGATATGACAATCATCAAAATCTAAACCATTATGATCTAAAGCAATGGGATCATTGTCCCCAATGTTGGAAAAAATTTCAGCAGTTTTATCACAAGTGGCTTCAGCAGTTTTAGCAGTTTCAGGCAGTTTTGCTCGCTTTGCATTAGAAGTGGAAACATTGCTAACACCAATTATTTTACCATTGATAGTAGGAGGTGCAGCAACATGTGGAGCATTTGCATTGCTAGTGGTGGTAATAGTCCAAACTTTAGCTACATTATTTTCTTTAGCTAGTTTTTCATTTTCTTCTCTTTCCCACCTAGCATGCAGTTCAGCCATTAATCTTATATTCTCATTAATTCTAACTTGTATGGAATTTGCTGTAGTAACAATTTTATTTTCATTATCCCTATTAGGCATAACTTTCAATTTCAAAAGATCAACATCAGCGGCAAGACTATCAACTTTAGAAGCAAGCATATCAATTTTCCCAAGCTTTTCTTCAACAGATTTATTAAAAGTAGTTTGGGTACTAATAAATTCTTTAAGCATGGCTTCAAGACCAGAGGGTGTATTCCTATTATTGTTGTAAGAATTCCCATAAGAATTACCATAGCCGTTGCCATTATTATAAGGATATGGCCTATAGTTGTTACTAGAATTGTTCCGGTAAGCATTGTTGTTGAAATTATTATTTTTAATGTAGTTTACATCAACATGTTCTTCTTGTGCAACCAATAAAGCTAACGGAACATTATTAGGATCAACATTTGTCGTATCATTCACAAGCATAGACATAATAGCATCAATCTTATCACTCAAGGAAGAGGTTTCTTCGACAGAATTTACCTTCTTACCTTGTGGAGCTCTTTCCATGTGCCATTCAGAGTAATTAATCATCATATTATCAAGAAGCTTTGTTGCTTCACCAAGAGTGATGGACATAAAGGTACCTCCAGCAGCTGAATCCAATAGGTTCCGCGAAGAAAAATTCAGTCCCGCATAAAAGGTTTGGATGATCATCCAAGTAGTCAGTCCATGGGTTGGGCAATTTTTAACCAAAGATTTCATTCTTTCCCATGCTTGTGCAACATGCTCAGTATCTAATTGTTTAAAATTCATTATGCTACTCCTCAAAGATATAATTTTAGCAGGGGGATAATATCTACCAATAAAAGCATCCTTGCATTTAGTCCATGAATCAATACTATTCTTAGGCAGAGATAGCAACCAATCTTTAGCTCTCCCTCTTAGTGAGAAAGGGAACAATTTTAATTTTATTATGTCACCATCTACATCTTTATACTTTTGCATTTCACAAAGTTCAACAAAATTATTGAGATGGGCAGCAGCATCATCAGAACTAACACCGGAAAATTGCTCTCGCATAACAAGATTCAGTAAAGCAGGTTTAATTTCAAAGAATTCCGCTGTAGTAGCGGGTGGAGCAATAGGTGTGCATAAGAAATCATTATTATTTGTGGTTGTGAAGTCACACAACTTAGTATTTTCAGGAGTGGCCATTTTAGCAATAGTAAATAAAGTAAACTAGATAAAGTAAATGCAAGTAACTATTTTTTTTGTGTTTTTGATATAGCAAACAAGATAGCAAATAAAGTAAAACTAGCAACTAATTTTTTTGTATTTTGTTTTAGTGCAGCAAACAAAGTAGTAAATAAAATAAAGCAAGACAAAAACAAAGTAAAGAGATTGCGATGTGGAGACTCCCCTTGCAGCGTGTCTTGATCTCCCCGGCAACGGCGCCGTAAAAATAGCTTGCTGTCCACAACTGGCGCGAGGTTGACGTGGGAGGTTTGATGGCGGTTGACGGGCTTGATGGAGTTTCGTCCCCGGCAACGGCGCCAGAAAATATGCTGCTAGCGCGTAGTTGACGTGGGCGTAGTAGCTTCCTTGTGACGGTAAAGCACTCGTCCGTTGGGAACCCCAAGAGGAAGGTATGATGTCGTATAGCAGCAAGTTTTCCTCGTAAGAAACCAAGGTTTAATCGAACCGAGTAGGAGTCAAGAAGCACGTTGAAGGTTGATGGTGACGGAGTGTAGTGCGGCGCAACACCAGGGATTCCGGCGCCAACGTGGAACCTGCACAACACAACCAAAGTACTTTGCCCCAACGAAACAGTGAGGTTGTCAATCTCACCGGCTTGCTGTAACAAAGGATTAGATGTATAGTGTGGATGATGATTGTTTACAGAGAACAGTAGAAACAGTATTGCGATGAGATTGTATTCGATGTAAAAGAATGGACCGGGGTCCACGAGTTCACTAGAGGTGTCTCTCCCATAAGAAATAGCATATTGGGTAAACAAATTACAGTTGGGCAATTGACAAATAGAGAGGGCATGACAATGCACATACATGACATGATGAGTATTGTGAGATTTAATTGGGCATTACGACAAAGTACATAGACCGCTATCCAGCATGCATCTATGCCTAAAAAGTCCACTTTCAGGTTATCATCCGAACCCCTTCCGATATTAAGTTGTAAACAACAGACAATTGCATTAAGTATGGTGCGTAATGTAATCAATAACTATATCCTCGAACATAGCATCAATGTTTTATCCCTAGTGGCAACAAGCACATCCATAATCTTAGAGGTTGCTTGTCACTCCCCGCATTCACGGAGACATGAACCCACTATCGAGCATAAATACTCCCTCTTGGAGTTACAAGCAATGACTTGGCCGAGCCTCTACTAGCAACGGAGAGCATGCAAGATCATAAACAACACATAGATAGATTGATAATCAACATAACATAGTATTCTCTATTCATCGGATCCCAACAAACACACATGTAGCATTACAGATAGATGATCTTGATCATGATAGGCAGCTCACAAGATCAGACAATGAAGCACAATAGGGAGAAGACAACCATCTAGCTACTGCTATGGACCCACAGTCCAGGGGTGAACTACTCACTCATCAATCCGGAGGCGACCATGGCAGTGTAGAGTCCTCCGGGAGATGATTTCCCTCTCCGGCAGGGTGCCGGAGGTGATCTCCAGAATCCCCCGAGATGGGATTGGCGGCGGCGGCGTCTCAGTATGTTTTCTCGTATCGTGGCTCTCGGTACTGGGGGTTTCTCGACGAAGGCTTTAAGTAGGCGGAAGGGCAACGCGGGGGGCCACACGAGGGCCTCACACGACAGGGCCACGCGGCCAAGCCCTAGGCCGCGCCGCCCTGTTGTGGCGGCGCCTCGTGGCCCCACTTCCTTTCCCCTCAGGTGTTCTGGAAGCTTCGTCCAAAAATAGGACCCTGGGCGTTGATTTCGTCCAATTCCGAGAATATTTCCTTACTAGGATTTACGAAACCAAAAACAGCAGAAAACAGCAATCGGCTCTTCGGCATCTCGTTAATAGGTTAGTGCCGGAAAATGCATAATAATGACATATAATGTGTATAAAACATGTGAGTATCATCATAAAAGTAGCATGGAACATAAGAAATTATAGATACGTTTGAGACGTATCAGTTACCATGGTTAATTGGGCTTTCATGGTGCTCATACCCTCCTCTAAGTTAGCTAGGCGGTCTGTTTCCCTTGCCTTTCTCCTCTCATGGCTTTTATCAGGAAATCTCTTCCTTTCCGCGAGAAAGCCATACTTCCACCGAACGGAGCCTTCGTTCCTCGTGTTCGTCCGGTGTGTTCTTTGTTCCCAAGGGCGCGTGTCAGCTCATCGTTCTCTCTTTCGGGCTGGAATAACCCCGCCTCCACGTCCCTATGTGCTTGTTCCAGGGCTTCAATGGGAAACTTCAGATGAGCTTTCTTATAGATGCACTTCCCTGTTTCTGAATGCAACGTTCCCCCAATCCCGTAGAACCACTCCTTGCACCGTTCGATCCAACCGTGTGTCCCTAATCTGATCCCTTTCCTGGCCAGTTCCGCCTCAGCTGCTCGCCACTTAGGACGGTTAGCCCTGTATCCACCTGGACCCAGAATTTGGTGATATAGCTTCAACGCAGCATTTGCCTTATTTGTTTCCGACCTTTTCTTAAATTCTTCTGACTCCGTGTTGTACTTCACAAATTCGTCCCAGTGATTTTTTACCTTCTCACTGTCCGGAGTCTTCTTTATCTTGATAAGGACGCACAATCTTTTCTTGTGGTTCTTGAATAGTTCGGCCATCTTCTTCTTGGCAAACTCGCGGAGGGCCTCGCTCCATCTTGGCCTTTTCAGCATCATCCCCCTCTTCGGGTACTATGTTGAAATGTGACATGAGCTTGTTCAGAATCCTGTTTTTGGCTACATCATCGATATAAAGACCTTGAGCTTCTTCCTCTGCAGACAGCACTAGTCCCCTCGGCTTGTGCCATTCTCAAACGGTGATCGGGACGTGGTCCCTAACAAGCACTCCGCATTGAGCTATAAATTCCTTTGCACCTTTCTCTGGAGCAATCGGTTTACCATCCTTTTCGATGTGGGTGATGTCGTGCCTAACACCGTCATCCAACTTTTTGGCCGGGCCTCGCTTCCTCGACTTTACAGAAGAAGTGCTCGATCCGGAGGGCTAAAAAAGAAATAATTCATAGCCAGTACAATTTAATTAGTTAATGCATCTAGTCGATCAACAACGGCTTAATTAATTTATATACCTCGGTGATAACTACAGTTCGGGAGCCATTATGATGATCTTGTTCCTCACCGGCGCCACTAGGATCTTCTTCCTCAATATTCTCCGCTCCCTCACCGGAGTCATTCAAATAAGTTGCGGTGACATCGTCACCGCCATCTTCTGGAATAACGTCGTCATCGCGATCATCCAGAGTACCGTTTGCTATGAGGTTCTCCATGAAATTTTCTTGAATTTCATCTCTGTCCATGCTTTCTACAACGACTTGCAAGCTATACATAGGAACCATCATATGATCAAATTAAGGATAATGCAGAAAACTGAAAATGGAGTTACATATGTAGTTCTTAACTAAGGATCGATAATATAGTGCTGAAAGCAGATAGTGCAGTTACATGCATACATAGATCGGGTTCATGTTTATTTAACCCTAATACATATCAATCACTAATACAACCACTCAACCGCGCAGACCGGGTCCTAGAGGGCGCCGACCGGGTCCTGAGCCGCGCTCGGTGTACCCCCAAAGCCACGGAACAACAACGGGAGCATAGCTAACATGAGATCCCCGCATAACGCTCCATCCGGTCCTATACATGTTGTCTAACGCGTACATGTAACGGCGAACGTGCTGATCCTCCGCTTCAATTCGCCGAGCTACCTCCTCCGGCGGGGCCGGCTCCTCCGAAACGACCGTGGCCCATAAGACCTCCACCAAAGAATATCCGGGTCGACAACGGGACCCGGATTCCGCACCAAGGTGCGCGACCCGGAAGCTAAGATCTTCCAGTGCCACCCCGGCGGAGCCCAGTCCCGGACCTCCCCCATCTGCTCCATCTCCTTGGTGAGAGTCAGACCACGGCCCGCCGGCTGTCGCTGTCGCGGCATCGTAGCTACGAAAACAAATCATATATGTACTAATATAAATAAAAAACATGATCTTGTGCTAAATAAAAAACTTCACTACTTTTGTACTAACGCCGCGTTCCACGACCCCGGATCGATCGATCCGGATCGGGGGTCGGGAACGACAGCGGGAGCGGTAGCGGGAATTGAATGACCCTGTTTTGGGGGCGTCGGCAGGGCGCCGGCAGATGCGGCACCGCCACGGACTCGGCGCTCCTCCTCGCTCGCTCTTTCTCTATTTCGCGACCCTAAGTCTATGTCGCGGCGGCATCGCTACGGACTCGGCACCGCCACGGTCTAAGTCGTCGGCGCGCGCGGGGGGCGGCGCCGACACAAATGAATATATTTTGTAACTTTTCTAACTTTTTTCTAACTAATTTTACTAACACTAACTAACTAATTTTCTAACTTTTCTCTAACTAATTTTACTAACACTAACTAACTAATTTTACTAACACACTAACTAATTTTACTAACACACTAACACATTAACTAATTTTACTAACACACTAATTTTACTAACACACTAACTAATTTAAAAATCTAAAAATCTAAAAAATTAAAAAAAAGGGTGTGGCCGGGGCTCACCTTGGCGCCGCGGCGGAGAGGAGGCGCGCGACAGCGACGGCGGCACGGTGGACGGCGATGCGGGCGGAGGAGAGGAAGGCGACGGGCACGGGCCCGGCGCGGCGGACGGCGGCGGACGGCGGCGGGCGGGCGGACGAGCGGGCGCGGGCGTGGCGGTGGGCGGCGGCGCGGTGGGCAGACGGCGCGCGCGGACGGCGGACGGCGCGCGCGGACGGCGGTGGGTGACGGTGAGCGGTGGGCGGCGGCGCGGTGGCGGCGGTCGCGGGCGGGGCAGCTCGGCGGCGTCCAGCTGCTTCGTCTCCGCGGGATTGATCTCCGCGGAGACGAAGTGTTGGCTTATATACTCGAGGACCCTTTGGTCCCGGTTCGTGTTACAAACCGGGACCAAAGGCCCCCCTTTGGTCCCGGTTTGTAATAGGAACCGGGACTAAAGGCCATTTTTGCTGCGGTTTTCGCTGCGCGCGCAAAAAAGACCTTTAGTCCCGGTTTGTATTACAAACCGGGTCCAAAGGCCACTTTTTTTAAAAAAATTCATTCCCGCCTTATTTCAAATGAAAAGAAAGCCACCGCACTGCCACACGTGTCCACCGCCGCCACCGCCATGCATGTACAGGCTACCGTCGCCACCGCCGTGTAGTGGCCACCGTCGCCACCGCCATGTACAGGCCACCGTCGCCACCGCCGTGTACTGGCCACCGTCGCCACCGCCGTGTACTGGCCACCGTCGCCACCGCCGTGTACTGGCCACCGTCGCCACCGCCGTGTACTGGCCACCGTCGCCGCCGCTTCCACGTGGCTCGCCCCGCCGCCACCACCGTGCGACGTGTAGATCTCGCTTCCACGTACGTGCCACGCCCCGCCGCTTCCCCGCGCCACCTGTCGCCGCCGCTTCCACGTGCCACGCCCCGCCGCTTCCCCGCGCCACCTGTCGCCGCCGCTTCCACGTGCCACGCCCCGCCGCTTCCCCGCGCCACCTGTCGCCAAACTTGCCGCGTCGCTGTGCTATAAAGCGCCGCGTGCGCGCGGAACCACACGTCGCCGTCGCCTCCGTTCATTCGTCGCCGGGATGCCGCCGCGCCTTTGCGGCTCGTCCGGCTTCCGTGGCGTCCGAGCGCGTCTGAACGGTAGGTTCTACGCCGAGATGCGCGCCGGTGGCTTCCGGCTCACCCTCGGCACGTACAACACCCCGGAGCTGGCGGCGCGCGCTTACGACGCGGCCGCATGGAGATTTCGGCGGCCACGGTGCGACATGAACTTCCCAGACGTCGAATCGCTAGAGGAGGCGGAGTTCCTCGCGCCGACGCCGTGCATCGTCGACGATGAGGACCGTCGCCGCCACCGCCAGGTGCAGCGCCGGATCGCAATCGCCGAGCACGACGAGGAGTTGATGCGCCAGTGGAGGGCGCAGTTCCCCAACGACGTCGACAACACCGCCGCGTTCTTCGCTGACCTCCGGGCACAACGCAGGTCCAACAGGCGCCACCGTCGGGCCGTCGCCGTGTTCGAGCTCGACAACCCGAATACAACTTGGGCCGACAACGACCCTCGGTGGGACGACATTTGGACCGAGACAACCTCCGACGACGAGTAGATCGACTAGACTAGTTGTTTATCTATTTTAATTGTATTTTCAATAAAGTCGTTGTGGCAGACGCTGATGATGAGAAAAGTTTCCCGCCAGATTACATGTGGAATTAAAGTACAGAGCGTACTCGTGCCTAGCCCTATAGTACTCGTGCCTAGCTCAACTGAAAATTAATTAAGATACATGGCCAGATAGTACTCGTGCCTAGCCCTATAGTACTCCTGCCTAGCTCAACTGAAAATTAATTAAGATACATGGCCAGATTCGATCGTTCGAGTCATTCGGTCATACTCCTGCCTAGCCCTATAGTACTCGCCACTCGTAGTCGTCGTAGTCGCCGTCATCATCGTCGCCGGCATCGGGGTCGCGGTAGTCAAACCTCGGCGGGAGAGCACGCGTGGGCCGGGACCGAGGGTAGCGCAGGCGGGGGCCACGGTGGGCCATGACGCCCCGGAGAGTCCGGCCGCGCCACCACAGCCGACGGACGGCCTCGTTGAAGTTCGAAGGAGGCGGGCCGCCCTCCTCGTGCCCGGCGAGCGCCCTCTCACGCCGATTGATGAAGAAGCTTTCCCAAGTCGGGCTGTAGTCGGGATGCCACTCGGGGATTCCTCCGCTGCTCCGGCGTGAGCTCGAAGTAGTAGTGGTTCGTGATGGCCATCTCGCGCGCCACACCTAGAGGGACGAGGAGGGACCGGTACGCCTCCGACGCTCAGCAACCAGCCGGTAGGGGACGCGGTAGCCCGGCGGGCAGGGGTAGTTCGACGCGCAAAGCGCCTCCGCCTCCCGGAGGGTTAGAGATACGATGGAAGCCATGTGACCTGGTGATGAGGTTTGCAGATATGAGTCTAGATGTCATATATAAATGGAGGCCAAGCCAACATATATATAGTGAAAAAATGGCGGGAGGACGGAGGCGGGAAGCAGGTGGAAAGCGCGGGAAGAAAAAATGGCGGGAGGACGGAGGCGGGAAGCAGTGAAAAGCGCGGGAAGAAAAATAGGCGGGAACGCAGTGGCGCCCAAAACTGTCGGTGGGATCCGGACGTGTGGGTAACCTTTAGTCCCGGCTGGTGGGTACAACCGGGACTAAAGATCCTTTTTTGTGTCATCTAACAAAACTGTCGGTGGGATAAGGACGTGTGGGTAACCTTTAGTCCCGGCTGGTGGGTACAACCGGGACTAAAGATGTCGGCAGGATAAGAACGCATGGGTGGACGCACCGCCCGATGAGAAAACGCATGTAGCGCACGACGCCCTGTCGAAGGAACAAGACAAAGTAGAAGAGGTGCCGTGCCTATAAAAGGAGCATCGATACGCCTTGCCAAGCAGATCAACAAGCCAAGCAGAGTTTTCATTCCCATGGATGAAGGGAAGGGTTGGGAAATCTCCCGTGGCGCAGCTTCTCGAAGATGTCGTTGGTTCACACGCCCTACGACATCTTCGGAAGCTGCTCCTCGGAATTTTTCCCTGCAAGCCCCTAAACGACTACATCTCATCTAACAGTGTTGGGGAAAGGGTTGGGAAATCTCCCGTGGCGCAGCTTCTCGAAGATGTCGTTGGTGCACACGCCCTACGACATCTTCGGAAGCTGCTCCTCGGAATTTTTCCCTGCAAGCCCCTGAACGACTACATCTCATCTAACAGTGTTGGGGAAAGGGTTGGGGAATCTCCCGTGGCGCATCTCCACTTTTAATATCTTACATACAGTTACATGATTACACAAAAATAAATGGGAAATTGATTGCCATGTTGAGATACTCATTTGTGCCATGAACATTCTTCAATTAAATACTCGTTTGATGTATTTGTTTCCTTATGTTTCCTTTTTCTTGGTTTGGTAGACATATCCTTCACATAGAAAACCTGGACCACATCCTTGGCTAGGACGAATGGTTCGTCTCTATACCCAAGATTGTTGAGATCCACTGTTGTCATTCCATACAACTTGTCTACCTGAACCCCGCCTCCTGTTTTGTGGACCCATTTGCACCTAAACAAAGGGACCTTAAAAGAAGGTCCATAGTCAAGTTCCCATATATCCTCTATGTAACCATAATATGTGTCATTTGGGCCTTCATTCATTATTGCATCAAACCGGACACCACTGTTTTGGTTGGTGCTCTTTTTATCTTGGGCGATCGTGTAAAATGTATTCCCATTTATCTCGTACCCTTGGAAAGTCACTACAGTCGAAGATGGTGTCTGGGCCAGCAAGTACAACTGATCTTCAATATCTTTGTTATTCAGGAGATGTTTTTGCAACCAACCGCCGAAAGTCGACATGTGTTCACGTCTAATCCAATCGTTCGACTGCCCCGGGTTCTGGGAGCGTAGAAAGTTCTTGTGGTCACCGATATACGGAGCCACCAAGGTGGAACTTTGTAGAACTGTGTAGTGTGCTTGAGTCAAAGAAATCCCGTCCCTACATATCATTGATTTCCTTCCTAGCGTGCCTTTTCCACTTAGTCTCCCTTCATGCCGCGATTCAGGAACACCAATCAGCTTAAGGTCAGGAATAAAGTCAACACAAAATTCAATGACCTCCTCTGTTCCATAGCCCTTGGAGATGCTTCCTTCTGGCCTAGCACGGTTATGAACATATTTCTTTAAGACTCCCATGGACCTCTCGAAGGGGAACATATTGTGTAGAAACACAGGACCGAGAATGCAAATCTCATCGACCAGGTGAACGAGGAGATGTGTCATAATATTGAAGAAGGATGGTGGGAACACCAGCTCAAAACTAACGAGAGATTGGACCACATCATTCTGCAACCTCGGTAGAATTTCTGGATTTATTACCTTCTGAGAAATTGCATTGAGGAATGCACATAGCTTCACAATGGGCGATCGAACATTTTCCGGTAGAAGCCCCCTCAATGCAATCGGAAGCAACTCGTGTCATTATCACGTGACGGTCATGAGACTTCGGGTTCTGGAATGTTTTCTTCTCCATATTTATTATTCCCTTTATATTGGAGGAGAAGCCGGACGGGACCTTGATACCGCTCGGACATTCAAAAAATATTTCCTTCTCTCGCTTTTGTAAGAGCGTAGCTGGAGTAATGACGTCCTTTAACTCTCTCATGCAGTTTTTTGGGGTCTTTCCTACGTTGCTGGTCCTCCTGTGCTTCTGGTGTATCTTTTGTCTTCTCGTACACGCCCAGAAAGCCTAGTAGGTTCACGCAAAGATTCTTCGTCACGTGCATCACATCGATTGAAGAGCGGACCTCTAAGACTTCCCAATAGGGTAGATCCCAAAATATAGATTTCTTCTTCCACATGGGCGCGTGTCCGGCATCGTCATTCGGAACAGACCGTCCGCCAGGACCATTTCCAAATATTACATCTAGATCCTTGACCATACCAAATATATCAACACCATCACGATGGGGAGGCTTCCTCCGGTGATCAGCCTCACCGTTGTAATGTTTGCCTTTCTTTCTTACGGGATGGGTAGTCCTAAGAAATCGACGATGCCCCAGGTACACGACCTTCTTACATTTTTCCAAATAATCACCTTCGAGCTCATGTAAACAGTGCGTGCATGCATTGTATCCCTTGTTTGACTGTCCTGAAATGTTACCAAGAGCAGGCCAGTCATTGATGGTTACGAAAAGCAGCGCTCTTAGGTCAAATTCCTCCTGCTTGTGCTCGTCCCACACACGTACACCTGCTAGAGACCACAGCTGTAGAAGTTCTTCAACTAATGGCTTCAGGTACACATCAATGTCGTTCCCGGGTTGGTTCGGGCCTTGTATGAGCACTGGCATCATAATGAACTTCCTCTTCATGCACAACCAAGGAGGAAGGTTATATATACAAAGAGTCACATGCCAGGTGCTATGGCTGCAGCTCTGCTCTCCAAAAGGATTCATGCCATCTGTACTTAGACCAAACCGTAAGTTCCTTGCATCCTGTGCAAAGTTTGGGAACTCTCTATCGATTTTTCTCCATTGGGAGCCATCAGCAGGGTGCCTCAACATCACGTCTTTCTTACGGTCTTCTTTGTGCCATCGCAACAACCTAGCATGCTCTTTATTTCGAACAAGCGTTTCAGCCGTGGTATTATAGGAGCATACCACATAACCTTGGCGGGAACCCTCTTCCGGGGCGCTCGCCCTCAACATCACCAGGGTCATCTCGTCCGATCTTATACCGCAATGCAGGTGCACACCGGACATGCATCCAAATTCTCGTACTCATCGCGGTAGAGGATGCAGTCATTAATGCATGCATGTATCTTTTGCACATCTAATCCTAGAGGGCAGACAATCTTCTTCGCTTCGTACGTACTGGCGGGCAATTCGTTACCCCTTGGAAGCTTCCTCTTAATTATTGTCAGCAACTTTCCAAATCCTGAGTCAGTGACACCGTTCTCCGCCTTCCATTGCAACAATTCCAGTGTGCTGTCTAGCTTTTTATGGCCATCTTCGCAAGTTGGGTATAACAATTTGTTGTGATCTTCTATCATCTTGTCGAAGGCCAACCTTTCCTTTTCAGTTTCACATTCTCTCCTTGCATCAGCAATGGCCCGGCCAAGATCATCATCAGCAGGCTCATTTGGTGCCTCCTGATCTTCTACTTCATTGTCTTCATTGCCTTCTGCAGTATCATCGTATTCAGGGAAATTGGGATAACCGTCATCATCCTCTTCCTCTTCTTCATTGTCTTCCATCATAACCCCTCTTTCTCCGTGCTTGGTCCAACAATAGTAGCTGGGCATGAAACCGGATCGCAGAAGGTGGCCGTGAATGAGACTCGAGTGAGCATAATTTACGGTATTCTTGCAGTTCACACATGGACAATACATGAAGCCACCATGTTTGTTTGCCTCCGCCACGGCCATAAAATTATTCAGGCCCGCAGTGAACTCGTCAAACCGTCGGTCAATGTACATCCATTGCCGATTCATCTGCATGATATAATTAAGCTGATCAAAACCATTACAGAACATCACGATGTATATATACACATGCATTTTATCAATTGCATATGAAAAGGATAAATTTGTTAACCTCGATGAAGAAGAAAAATTCAAGTTAAGTGTGGCTTGATTTGTGTAAATTCAAGTGGCAAATCCTCTTAAGCATTTCATCGAACACCTCTTGTGCATGTGAAGAAAAGAGGAGAGCAATACACCCCTCTTGTGAAGAAAGTGAAAAAATGGCCAAGTGTGGCTCACACTTGGGCAGGGCAAGGTTATGTAACCAGAGGCGGGGCCTTTGGACCCGGTTTGAATTACAAACCGGGACTAAAGGGTTCCGCACGACTGACACGGCCTGGCGCGCCCTGCGGTGGACCCTTTAGTCCCGGTTTGTAATGCAAACCGGGACCAAAGGCCACTACCGGACAGGCTCCAGCGGGTGGGGTCGTCCTGGGCCAAACTAACCGGGACCAATGCCCCCCATTGGTCCCGGTTTGGTTCAGCACCGGACTAAAGCTTGGGACCAAAGGCCTCTTCTCCACTAGTGAATCGTATGTTGTAGAACCTCTTTAATTTCTCAAAATAAAAAAAGAGAAACTCTTGTGTTTGCAAATTTGTACGGCTAGATACTTATTTGTTCTCTAAAGTTATGCAATCCCATCTAAAAAAAGTTACACAGTCCCTGCAGAAATTAGGAAGTACCTGAATACGCTCTTTATGCCGCCGCCATCCTTAAAGATGACTTATTCGAGAGTTCTTCCGCTAGCTTGGGGGTTGACGACTGCATCATTTTCATAGCCAATGAATTTTCTCGCAGCATTGAATAACTATTGACATGATTTCCTTTTACAGGATACGGAGAAGTGAAACATGAATTTTAGCGAGCGAATGTATTGCTCTTAGAGCAAGTACAATAGAGTCCAGTCAGCTAACTATAAGACATTAAATAATATATTTTAGATGAGGTTGGAGGAGACAGAAGAGGAGAGAGAAGGGAGGTGGGCTACTATGCAATAGCCAGCTCTTGCACGTGCTCCTAGGCACCTTGTGAGAGTGAAAGGTGGGCCATACAATAGTTGGCTATACTATTGGAATTGCTCTTAGGCTGGCCATGGTGGTAAGTTCCGCTAGCTTGGGGGTTGACGACTGCATCATTTTCACAGCCAGTGAATTTTCTCGCAGCATTGAATAACTATATATTGACATGATTTCCTTTTACAGGATACAGAGAAGTGAAACATGAATTTTAGTGAGCGAATGTATTGCTCTTAGGCTGGCCATGATTGCTAGCGAAGACGCCGAAGATACTGTGTTTGCCCGTTTCCTTCTTGTTTTCCACAAATGTGCCAGGCAACACGGCCGTCCAAAAGTGCTCGCTGTCTCCAAGCTACTGCCAGGATTAGAACCACAGAGCTAGCTGGATTGCTCTCTCTTCCAACCGCCGCCGCCGCGCCATGAATTACGGTGGAAACGACGGCGACGGCGACGGCGACACATGCATGGTCGGTCGGCGCGGAGGTATCCTGTGGTTCGCGTATCTGCCCGTTTTCTTCAGACTGTATATATCTGCAGCTTGTAAGTTGTAACTGTGTCGCGGTCATCAAGGTCTGTATATGCACCTCAGGCAACACGCACTACAACGTGGTAGACATTTGAGGATACATGCTTAGGGACACTTTTTTTTTTTTGATATATGCCACCAAGTTACGGACCAAAGTCTCCCCCTCAATCGATTTACTCTGAAGTCATGCGGCTATAGCCCTAGCTACCAGGCTCCTTCCAATGCCGCGAGCCATGCCACCACCCATCTAATATTTTGCATCTATGACACACGTTTTTAGGACGGCAACAACTTTTCATGCATTGTTTGATTCTGGTCTAAATTGCTTGTATTTTTTCTCGGAGAGCAAATGATTTGAGAAAGAGAAAATGGGACTTGAGAACGCACGCATTGCCTCTGCAGTGCACCAAAGCGCGTCAGTCGCTCTAGTAATTAGGGGAGTAGAACAAGCTTAGACAGCCAAAATTTGTGATATCTTCAAACTATGGTACCATAATTTTACTACTTCAGTTTGTTCATGATAAATATCATGGAAAAGGTGTGTTAAAGATAAAATATATAGCTGCAGTAGGCACGCCAAGCCGGATTAGCTAGATAACATGTTTCAAACTACCAGGAAACTTATTATGATGATTCAGAACTTCTATAAGATGCTTAGCTTCTCAAATCCAGGTTACTAATTACCAGACACTTATTGTCCTCTTAGGCCTTTAAGCTAGGCCGAAACACAATAGCGATCTTTTTTCAATAAAGGGAATATATTAATATCAATAAAATACCAATTACACCCAGCCTCTGCAACAACGCACCACCCTAATGGCACTACGGATGCACACAGCCAACACAATAGCGATCTAAACTCCCCAGTTTACGGTTATCATATTATTACCCCTCACATAGCGTAGTACTCTCAGAACACAACAGTTGGCTATTCAAGATAATTGCTCCATCAGTTGGTGAAAACTAAAGTGTGACTTTACTCCATACACCAAGACCCTGTAGATATATAGATGGCATCCATTTCAACAGGAAAGAATAATCATCTGTTAGACTGAAGAGAAAACATCCTTCCTTTCTACAGAATACTACATGATAGGAGCTGAATCACACTCCTTGATTCACCTGCGGAAAGTGCTGTGAATAGGATGAATCGGGAGAATTTAGGTTGGAAGCTCTGAACTATTCTACTCCTCTAGGCTGCTAATTTGAACATGATTTTTTGGTTTCCTAGTTGCCGAATGCATGTCGGCATGGAGTGGTTCACGGTACCGTGGATCAAGAGTAGGAGAATGTGGAGTGAGACCTTCCTATTTTTTTGGGTTTCACATTGTTGTCCCATCCGAGGATGTTTGGCGCATGCATGGTGGTTGGTTGACTCAAGCTTCACGTGGAGCCACGAAGACCATTTTCAGAAAATTCTCCGGCACCATTGATATACGAGATGATCAAAGACCAACCGAGGAGAGTAGACATGTGTAAGTACATGCAACTATTTGCAGGCCGGACACATTACACATATGTCCTCAGAAATACAAACGATTCCTTAGTAAGATCAGTGTGCGAAAATTTGTCATATATATCTTTACACTACATATTTTTTAATGAAGATGTCAGTTGTTCTTCCAAATCAATTTAGTGGGAAGAAGCAGTTTGGTCTAAAAGTTAGAGAGACTAGCTGAAAGAGAAAAAAATATAGCAAATAGAAACATGCCCGCTAAATGAACTACTCGCCGTCGTTAGGCTCGGCGTCCCCTTGGGCCTTCTCGTGTAAATACAGGAGATCATCCTTTATTAGCACCAAACCTTATTGAGGAGAATTCATGGCGCTGAAGTTCCACAACCTCATTGCCAGTCTATTGAACAATGAGATGCCAAATACCTGAGAGTAGGGATAGGACAGGATCATATGAGTGGCTGTCTCCATCTCTTGTTCACAAAGCACATAATTCTCTCCGCGATCAATTCCTCTAACGTGAAGCAAATCACCAGTGAGGATGAGTTGTGTGACCCAAAACCACACAAAAATTGCATTTAGGTTGTACTTTAGACTTCCAAAGCTTGTTGAAATCGATGGCCGAGACATATCCAATGAACTGCCTTAAATACAGGAGCAGAGTTGTACAGAGAAGAAACATTGAATCTCAAAATGATCTGGTCACCCTCATTAGAAAGGTTGATATCTTGTAGTTTAATCCAAAAGGTGTGAATTCCCTAAGTTGAGTCGCAGAATTTTACTATTTCAGTTTGTTCATAGAAAAAATTCATGGATAAAAGAACGTTTGTTCATGATAAAGCATATAGATTGAAATAGCGCCTCAAGACTCCCCCTCACTGCGCCATGTCCGGTTACACTTTTATTTTTTGGGCCATTAAACATTTTAAAAGAAATAAAATAAGTCGTGGGTGTTACAATGGGTCTGCTCGCTAGATCAAGATAGGCCATACAATATCCTTGACTATGCTGGCTACAAACGTATTGCGCGGCGAGGGAGGTTTTAGTTGCATTGGGATGGTTAGTGATGCAACAAGCGGCACCAAGTATTTCCTTTCTTTGATGATGAAGAAGATAAAGGATGCTATTTATAGTAGGAACTACCACACTCACCCTCGCAAATGTGAGGGCGGGATCTTAATGTGTTTAAAGTAGAAAGGGACATGGTTCTTAGATATTTCTATCATATAAAGTAGAAAGGGACATGGCTCGGGTCGTCCCCTCCAGGGCGACTCGGGGCGGAACCCTAACCCCCCGCCGCCGCCTTCCCTTCCCCCTCCTCCTCCCTCCTCGCCGTCCCCTGAGGCTGCCGCCGGCGAAGCCTGGCGCGGTCGGTGATGGGGGCGGCGGGGATCCGCGCACGGTCCCCTGGGGTGGCGGTAGGAGGCACGCCTCCGCGCCGGGGGGATGATCCCGGAACCCAACGGTTGATGGCGGCGCGGCCATCTCATCACGTCTTCGTCGCGGCCTCGCCGGGCGGGTGATGATGGGGGCGGCGGCGCGGCCATGGAACCATGGCGGCGCGGCTCTCTCCACCGTTCCTCGCCGCGGTCTCACCGGGCAGGCGGTTTGGGGGCGGCGGCGCGGCCCTGGATCCTGGCGGCGCGATCCTCTCCTTCCTTCCTCGCCTCGGCATCGCCGGGCGGGTGGTGATGGGGGTGGATCTCGTGCTGCTCCTCCTCAAGGTCTGGATCACGGCACAAAGGGCGGCGGCCCTGGATGGCGGTGACTGCGTCGACCTGGTGGCAGGTGGCGGGCGTCAGGTGCGATGGAGGTGCTTGGAAGCCGGCGATGGTGTCGCCGGTGGAGGGTTGGGTTGGCCAGCCCGGGATGGTCGCCGACGTGGGGGTCCGACCTGAATAAAGGCGGCGGTCCTAGGGCCTCTCTTGCGTGAAGAGGAGGACCTACCGGAGGCCTGGACTCGTGATCTGGCCGGAGGGTTGAGTTCCGGAAGGCTCCGCTGGCGAATGTAACATCACTTTGCCTGGAGTTTGCTGGATCGGAGGTATTCGGTCGTGCGCACCCATGCGTTTATTCCGACCGTTTGGTTCTGGAGGGAGCGGCGCGAAGCTCTTTTTCTGTGTTGACATCAAGTGACTATGGATCCATGATGAAAGTCGGAAGAAGAGAATTTCTTAAAGGCCGGAGGGGAGGACTAGCTAAGGGAGGTTCAAGTCTCCGCGCTGTTGAGGGGCTTGCTTGGTGTCCCGGCTTCACAGCAGCGGTTTGGAAGTGGGGGTGGCAACACAGGTGAAGCGCAGAGTCCTACCTTTCAGGGTGAAAACCCAAGGTCTGGCCTTAACTGGTTGTGCCTGGCAGTGACCCTTGGTGGAGGCATTGTTTTGAGAGCGGGGACTATCTTCAGGGTGAAAACCTAAGATCTTTGATCGGGCGACGACGGTGTTTGAGCACTGTTCCCTTCTTGAAGGCGTCGTTTTTTGGAGAGTCTGTAATTCAGGTGTTGTCATGGTGGTGGATGTATTGCTGTTGTTAGGTCCGAGATACTGTAGCTGGACTTTTTTTTCTTAGTTTTCTTTTTCTTTGTTTGGCTGTGTGCATCCGTACTGCCATTAGGGTGGTGCGTTGTTGCAGAGGCTGAGTGTAATTGGTATCTTCCTGATATTAATATATTCCCTTTATCGAAAAAAATAATTACACCATTGGGCATGTGGCTCCCGAGTTGTGAGGGCATCATCCTAGTGTCTTAGAATTAGTTAAATCCATGGACAATGGAGCCATTGGTTATTTTCCCAAGCAGTGTAGGAAATAAACAATATGCTTGTGTATGTGTAGTGGAGAGTTGTCGTGTATGTTGATTCGATCTTGCTTATACCCTTGCAAAAATATTACATGCATAAATCAATAAAATTTTATGTCCTTCACAATGTTCACTTATGTAAATACCACCTATATTAATTCATCTTTAATTTTGGCGGCATGATTATTGTGCCATTTTGACAAAACATCGTTTTGATGAACATTGTTAGATCAACACATGAGGTTAAAGTTAAGATTTCGGTCATGAATAAATGCATGGTTGTCATTTTTTTTGTTGTGGTCAATATAATTCCACTATAGTAATGGCTAAATGATATTTATAAAAAAATAAAAGTATATAACTTCTAGTATATTGTGTAGTAAAACTCCATTTGAATATTGATTGGCTGATGTCAATCCCACATATTTAGATATATAAGTTCTTACCACTTAATAAGCTTAGTCACTACAAATTTGAGTGTCTATTGATTGTGAGGTTTCCTGGCACAATACTTTACTTTGTCAAGGAATTTCTGAGCTTTATTATTTCTATTACATTGATTGCAAACATGATTAATATAAAATGGATTTAATTGCTATGGATATATAAGTTGATATAATTTCCCATTTAGAACCATATTATCACTGATGTGGTTATGTAATATTACATCAATAAGTACATTTCCATTGTATTTTCAAAGAAAGAAGAAAAAAATGGAAAGATATACCTTGGAGAGCAAACTAATTATGATATTTTATAGGGATTTCTATTTTCGTGCCCTCGGGTCGTTAGTTGTACTCAGTTTTCCCCAGCCCCTTAGTTTTTCCTCAGTTTTCCCCAAGCCTATGTCTGAAACCCGCAGAAGAAGCTCAGACGGAAGGAATCCGTTTATTTGGACGTTCTGTGCCGACGTGTTGCGCCGCGTCGTCACGGGGCCGCGTCGTGTGGGGCCGCGTCGTGTGGGGCCGCGTCGCGTGGGGCTGGTAGAAAGGGACCGCGTGGGACGGGACGAGAAGTGTTTGGTTGCACGTGAGCAGGAGGCTGGGTTTTGTCTCTCTCGGCCCAAATTGGCATTTTTAAGAGCACATTTTCCCCTCTTTCTCTCTCTGTCTTTTTCACCAAATTAGTATCAAATCTAGAGAAGCTTCTATTTCTGTCTTTTTTCAATATGGCAGCAAATCTAGTAGCAAATCTAGTAGCAAATCTCTGGGGTTATTTATGCGTTTTGGCCCTCGTTTTTTGCCCAATATGACAGCAAATCTAGTAGCAAATCTAGAAGCTAGTATATGATAAATTCACAACAGCATAGTCACAAAACTAAGTATAATACATAAACTGCATACAGCAGCCAAAAGCAGGCAATAACGTTGTTAATGTTCACGACAAACTAAGCTGAAAAATATACAAGACGCACGCAATGTATGGACAACAAGAAGATTAGGATGAATGAATTTGTTCTTCATTCCTCCCCATATATTTCTTCCTCACTTCATTCGTGCATTTCCCCAAGGAAATATTCATTGAACTCCTTCCGTCTGCAGTGTGAGGCCAATACATCCTCCAAACGGTATGGCCTGTGTTCATTTCTCATACCGTAGAGTCCTATTCTATCCACACGTAGTGGCCACTCATCCCAGGCCTTTGTATCATGAGAGTACTCTCTGATATAACCCAAATCCGTGTAGTAGATGCTGCCAGGTCGAAGTGTCGGGTACACTGGTGTCGATGGAGATACACCGGATATAATTCAGGAAGAAGGTATTACTGCCAATGTTACTGACCGGATGGAGAGAGCGGCTCTGAGTGTCCACACGGTACACCAATGGTTTGCCCGCCAAAGCCTCGCTGACCAACAACACAAGCAGCAGATCACCATCCGACTTCACAAGGTAGAACTTCTGACGTCCAAGTTCTGGAAATGAAATTAGTGTCTCCATCTTGACAGTGCTCGCGCGCTGCCGCAACTGTACATTGGTGCACACTATTCTTCCGATCTCAAAATTGTCCGCAGCTACTGCATACAGTTCACCATTGAACGGGGTAATGCAACGCAGACAATGGTTCTTGATCGAAAATCTTCCTTCTCCCCAATCTTCATTTATATCCTTAGTTGGAGTGCTCTCATCGACCCAACCAATTTCCGGCGGGTAATGTGCGGCAACGAAGACCATAGTCGGGGATTTGATAACGGCGGTCGATTTCAGAAAAACAGATGGCATCTGCGCCTCAAACATAGTGTTCGATTTCTTTGTGAGTGGGTTCAGCAGCCGTATCTTGTGCGGCGGGTTCTTACAGGCAAGCACGATGACACCACGGCAAAAGCCGACGAAGTAGTATCTAAAATATATTGATGAAGATAACATTCAGCACTAAGATGTGTTTAAGATTGAAAATAAAAAGGTAGATATGGAGGAATTTGAACCTTGTATGAACGTCCGATAGATCTATGGTGACGTAGCGTGATGTGCCGAGTTGGAGGAAGGTGAACTCAGCGACGCGTGGAAGGGCGTGGTGTAGCATGATCCATTCGTCCGGGTGCACGTCGGGCTCGGGCAAACCTGAGCGCCAATTTCTACGGACTTGCCTCATAGCAGAGTAGGTGTCGGCGTACTCCTCGTTCGCCAGTAAGCATTGGCCGATCTTGTGAAGTGGTCCATCAGCCGAGAGAGAGGCCCAGTTCACGGAGGCGCCGCGCTTGGATGCGCCGCCCTCGGAGGCGACGCGCTCGGCGGCGAAGCGCTCGGCGGCGACGGGCTCGGCGGCGACGGGTTCGGCGGCGACGGGCTCGGCGGCGACGGGCTCGGAGGCGACGGGCTCGGAGGCGACGGGCTCGGAGACGATGGCCGCCGGCGCATTCTTCTTCTCCATCGCCGGCAGGGTAGCGTGCGTACGGCGGTTGGGGTTTTTTCGATTTGGAGAAGTTGATGGGACGTGAGAGGGGTGGTTTCGTGCGTGAGCGAGAATGAGACGACTGTGTGCAGAGGGAGGGAGGGAGGGGCTTACGCGTCCTAAATGCGACCCGCGTCCTCTATTTGCACGTCTGCACCGCGACACGCGTCAACAATGGCACGTCTTCCACTTACGCACCGCAACACGCGTCCTCGGGTCTAACCCTGGAAATTTAGATATACTCGGGTATACCCCGAGTCATATACTAGCATTTTTTGTGTGCTCGAGTTTTCTCCTTGAGTGCCAATGCGGCTAGTGTAATATACTCGATTTTACCCTCAAGTGGCTGGTCAACGAGAGTCAATAAATGGGATTAACTAGTTAAATGAGTTATTTAATGTGCAAAAAATTCGAAAAAGAGTGGCACTTACTCATGGAGTCTTTACCACAAATTGCCACTTCTCAAATCATAGATAAATCAAGTTTCACCACAAATTTCCACTTCTCAAATCACCTAGTAGCTATGAAGGTGCATGGTTTTCCATAATAAGCCCTACCCAAAACAGATTTCCCCAAAACATACTTTGTCTGAATGAGGCCATAATTTTCACACTCATGTAGATTTGTATTGCAAATAGTTTGAGGTAGGCCAAGATGGGTTTCATTGTACAAAACAAGCATTTTCCATTTTTTAAATCTCATATTTGAATCCCTTAGTCTGTTTACTACTCACTTGCCCTTGGTTTCTTGATACTACTCGGTTTTGCCCTCTCCCTTCACAAACTCTCACGGACGCCCAACATTGCCCTGATTGGTCTAGCCCATGTCACGCGGATCGTGCCCGCCGACCGTTGATCGTATGATCTAACGGGCGAGGATAACCCCTATCTCTCTCTCCGGTCGGGGCCACCACCCTCTCTCTCTCTCTGTCGTCGGTTAGCTTCACGCAAAGTTTGGTTTTACGCATTATTTTTCACGAGCTAAATTATAAACTCTTTTTAGGCATTACTTTTCACGCAAAAAATGATAAACCATCACCGATTTGTTGTAGCCATTACTTTTCACGCAAAAAAATGATACACCATCACCCATTTCGTGTACCCATTACTTTTCACGCAAAAAACGATAAACCATCACCGATTTTGTTGTAGCCATTACTTTTCACGCAAAAAATGATACACCATCACCCATTTCTTGTAGCTATTACTTTTCACGCAAAAAACGATAAACCATCACCGATTTTGTTGTAGCCATTACTTTTCACGCAAAAAATGATACACCATCACCCATTTCTTGTAGCCATTACTTTTCACGCAAAAAACGATAAGCCATCACCGATTTTGTTGTAGCCATTACTTTTCACGCAAAAAAAATGATACACCATCACCCATTTCGTGTACCCATTACTTTTCACGCAAAAAACGATAAACCATCACCGATTTTGTTGTAGCCATTACTTTTCACGCAAAAATGATACACCATCACCCATTTCTTGTAGCCATTACTTTTCGCGCAAAAAACGATAAACCATCACCGATTTTGTTGTAGCCATTACTTTTCACGCAAAAAATGATACACCATCACCCATTTCTTGTAGCCATTACTTTTCACGCAAAAAATGATAAACCATCAACGATTTGTTGTAGCCATTACGGTAAATGATAAACTATCACGAATTACCATTTCTTTTAGGCATTACTTTTCACGGTAAAATGATAAACTATATCACGAATTTCCATTTCCGTCAAGATAGTCCGCATTACTTTTTTGTTGAGATATATACCCCCACAACGGTCATCTCCTCCTTAAATTATTGTGTAAACCCCCACAACGGTCACCTCCTCCTTAATTTATTGTGTAAACCCCTACAACGGTCATCTCTCCCTTATAAACACCCACAACGGCCATCCCTTGTGTCAATAGGTTCCGCCTCTCTCTTCTTCGTTCACATACACTTGATCATCCATTGCCATGGCTTCCACGTCTCGGACGCGGAACGGAAGGGGAGGGAGGGGGAAGGGGAAGGGGAAGGGGCGGCGGGGTGGTGGATCATCATCATTGCCACCACCACCGTCGTCAACACTGCCATTGATCATAGAGGAGTTCTTCATCGTCATCTATGAAGACCCTTTGGTCAAGAAGGTACGTATGCGTTCCCACATATATGATGCATGTGATTAATTATGGGCATGTTCTAAAAAACCTTTAATTTCAAACGATCGGCGCTCGATCTCTTTGCAGGCACTCCCAAAAAAGTTTGCGGACTATCTTGATGGCCAGGAGCCAGCTAAGGTGTATCTGCGAGCAGCTGACTGCGGTCCTCGTCTTTGGACCGTGGAGGTCCTATTTGACGGACAAGGCCGGATGTATCTCGACAAGGGCTGGGAGAATTTCGCCATCGCGCACGGTGTGGATTTCGGCTGCTACGTACACTTCAAATATGAAGGCGATGATGTGCTCACAGTGAAGGTGTTCGACGGAACAATGTGCAGGAAGTACTACTACTCAGACGATGAAGATACTGATGATGAAAGTGACGACGACGTGAAGCCATGCATCCATCTCCTTTAGAGATCTAGCTATTTTCTATATATTTAGAGATCTAGCTATTTTCTATATATTATGCACAATGTTTAGCATAAGAGTCACTTTAAATTAAGCTACGAAAATAGTCACCTGCCATGGGCTGAGGCGGCCCCACAGAGCGGCTCTATATTATATTCTCTAAATAAATAGACAACCCCAGCGGTCATTGGCTGCGGAGGCCCCACGGAGCGGCAATATATGATTTTCTATAAATAAATAGACGACCCCACCGGTCATTGGCCGCGACGAGCCCACAGAGCGGCAAATATATGTCTTTTCCCTGAAAAATAGACGACCCCACCGATCATTGGCTGCGGCACCCCTCAGAGCGGCAATATATGACTTTTCCTGAAAAATAGATGACCCCACTGGTCATTGGCTGCGGCAGCCCAATAGAGCGGCCCCATTTGTCAGCACGAGACGGGTCAGAGAGGAACTGCCCTCTGTGCAGCCCCACCCGTCAGATTAACGGAGGCCTCTGACCTGACGGCAACCCTCCCGTCCGAGCGTCTGCGAGGGGTTTCAAACTAGAGGGAGGGAAAAACTGAGGAAAAACTAACGAGCTGGGGAAAACTGAGCACAACTAAGGACCTGAGGGCACGAAAATAGAAATCCCTATTTTATAATGGTAATTTTTTCACTTGGTCCCTTAACAGTTGTACAAGCATACAAGTAATCCCTAGTGTGGTAAATATGTTTGATTATCATCTACTTTAAATATAGTGTATTTCGGGTTCTCAAAAGTTGTTATGAGTGTTGCAAATCCATTTTGATTGACTCGTTGGAAATTCTGCCACATATGTCCTGAATCTGGAAATACATCTTTGACGACATTAATGAGGCCCTGCAATATAATACAAATAGATTAAGTACTGAGAAATGAACAATTTTTCATCATTGACAATGAAGCAAGTATTATCATTTATACCTCTTGCTTGTCTGACATAATAATCCAAAGGATGTTGATAATTCCTAGATAACCCTTCAAGGTCACTAGAAACCATTTCCAAGAATTTGTATCTTCCACTTCTACTGCAGCTATACCAACCGGGAAGACACAATCATTTGGATCCATCCCAACGGTTGTAAGCAACTGCCCTCTATATCTTGTCTTGATGTGTCATCCATCAATGAAGATCACGGGCCTAGAACCTTCTAGAAAACCTCATTTGGATGCCTCAAGACACATATATCATTGCTTAAATATGGCATTTTCATAAAGAGAAAGATAGAATAAACTGCCTGGATTACTCCTCCTAATCTCATTTGCATAGTCCAAGAGAATCTTGTACTGTTGTTCTTCATCTCCATAAATAACTTCCATGGCCAATCTCCCATCCCTCATCAATTGGCTCCTTCCTGGTGTCATGTTCCAACCTTTCCGAACATCCCTTGAGAAGTTCTTAGGATTCATGTATTGATCGGCCCTAAAGCGCTCCAAGTACTTCTCTACAACGAAGTTAGGTGTGAAAGAATATTCTTTCCACTTTCCACTACAACTATGCTCGGGTTCATATCTCTTGATCATGTACCCCTTTGTCGTGATATCATATGAAGACCAAAGATACCAACTACATTTCTTACGACACTTTGCATTTACCCTTTTTTTATCATTTACTGGAAATTTAATACCCTTTCAGCGAATGCTATTGTGAGCCCTGCTACTTTCCTAAGTAACTCAAATGAAGAGAAAACTTGGCCAACATGAAACTTGGGATTAGTTAGATCAGCCTCTCTTAAAAATTTGAATCTCAAATGCTGTTTCATCATCAGATTTGGGTGACCGTAGGCCCTCTTAATCCGACTCATCATCTTCTATTTGAGTCTTGGCTTTCTCTTTATCTTTTGAAGCACAACTCTGAACATTGACAACAAAACTCTGAACTTTACCCTTCGCAGAAGCAAACTTGCGCTTCAAAACTGAACTCTGAACTTGATCTGACTCCTCATCTACATGATTTGTATACATGATCTGCATAGAAATCACCATCACCTTAAAAAATTATCATGACCTTTACTAACCTCATAATCTGAGTCAACACAGTTGAAAGGACACAAATGCCACCTAGAGGGGGTGGGGGTGAATAGACGGTTATAAACTTTTCCGAGACGAGCTTAACAAAAGCGGAATAAAACTAGCATTTACTTTATTAAGACCAAAACGTATATATTATGGTTCACCTATGTGCACCAACAACTTATGCTAAGCAAAATAATCAACTATGTGATAGCAAGATATATATAACTTCAAGCATGAAGGCTATCACAAAGTAAATTGCATAAGTAAAGAGACCGGGTATAGAGATAACCGAGGCACGCGTGAGACGATGATTTATCCTGAAGTTCACACTCTTGTGAATGCTAATCTCCGATGGAGAGGTGCAACGGCTTAGTGTTTCTGAATGCTACAAGAGGTCTCACCTTGAGGTGTGGTTGCTCGATGCACACCAACGCCATAAAGGCCTCACCCCAAGATGTGGTAGTCACACCACACACCGAGCGCCACAAAGGCCTCACCTTATTCTCCGGTGACCCTCGCCACAAAGGCCTAGTCACGGTTCCACTAAGGTTGGGGCACACATCCACATCTTAATTGGAGGCTCCCAAGAAATCATCACAAAGGCCTAAAAGCCGTCTAGCGTTCCAAGAACCCAAGAGTAACAGCAAGCTTCTCACTTTCATTTCCATGAATCACCGTGGAAATCTCAAACCGATGCACAAAATGCAATGGTAAATCCTTCATTCCCAAATTACACCAAAGCTACAAAAACTTGTGGGGTAATAAGAGAGGAAGAACAAAGGAAATCCATAAAGAACTCCAAATTTCTCCAAGATCTAGATCTAGGTGGATCCCCTCACAAAGATAGGGATTTGATTGGTGACGATGTAGATCTAGATCTCCTCTATCTTTTATATCAAATGAATGCAAGAATCATTGGAGGGAGAGGGAGATAGCAAGCTCAAATAAGGTCAACAATGGGGGCAAAAAATGAGCTCAAACGGTTGGCAAAGTTGGAGGAAGAAAACCCACTTGAATAGGGCAAGAGAAATCTGTCCGTTATGCACAAGACTCGTAGTTACCCCAACTTCCGGCCATTTGGGGTTGTACCAAGCAACTACTGGGCGCCCGGAAATGCTCCTAGTACATAAGAAACGATGTTTCCGGAAATTGGCCGGAACTTGACCGGTACTACCGACCCCCAAAACTGGAACTTCCGCCCCTGTGAAACGATCGAACATTCTGGTACAAAAACTACAAGAATTTTTGCATCCGAACTCCGATTTTGATGATCATGGGCTCGTTGGAGTCACAAGAAAGAGCTCTACAAGATTATGCAATAAACCATCATAGTAAATCAAGGGAAAGGTTTGACCGTTCTATAAAAGGCATACCGTTAAAATCTCCAACCTCGAAAATGCAACAAGTTTTCCGTGTGAAATACGTTTTCGATGAACTAGAGCTTGTTATGAGAATAAGAACAAGCTCTAAAACATCGCATGGATAAGAACCAAATAATATACAAGAAAGATGATGCAATGATGCAAAGGTTTGAGCTCTCTTCGAACGATACGATCGAGTTACTCACTTGAGCTAGATGATAACGGTCTTGACCTCAACAAGATGGAACACCTTTCTTCACTGTGCTTGCTTGATGAAGTCTTGCGGATTTCTCCCCCATACACCACTATGGGAGAGCTTCTTCTTCGGTCCATCTTCACGTATCCATGATCACCATAAGGATAACAAGCTTCAAGCATATTATCTCTTCGAGATGGCTTCATCTTGAACTTGCACACATGCACACCATTTCTTCTTTCGTCCTTATGTTGATGTCTTGAAGATACACTTGAGAGCGCACTTTATCTTCGTCTTCAAGGCATACTTGACATTTGATCTTCGTCATTTGATTCTTATTGCAATCTTGAAGCCAAGATATGGTTTAAGCATTGCCTATGGACAAATCCTATAAATACAACTCAATGCAAACATTAGTTCATAGGGATTATCATTAATTACCAAAACCGCACATGGGGGTTCCATGCACTTTCAACTATCAAAGTCGAAGTAATATTAAGCATCACTCTCTTTATCTTATCCAAATAGTTTGCTAACAAGTTCAGAGGTTGTTCTCTTTCTAATACTCTGCCTTGTTCTACCAGGAACACACTCCGCATCTTGTACATCAATTTGACTAGCTGGCATCTCAGACTGGACGTTGGTACATGACTTTGAAGGGCTATGACACAACATTATCATAATTCTTGAAGCACATACTCTGATCATGATCCAAATAAATCTTGATTTAGTGTTGGCCAATGTCAACTAGAGTATTCGTAATAGTAGAAATCCTTCATTTTCCCATCGGAGTGTCTACTTGATCGTAGCACATAATGTGGCCATCAACATAAGCCTTGTTGCAAGCATTGCCCACAAAAAAATCCACCATGATTTATTCCAATTGTGAAATATGAACTACATCGACGTGTCGTTCAAAATTTCATAATAGAAGTACTGAATCCATGAACAAGTACAGTTCAGTCAACATTGTCTTTTACATACTGCAACCTTGAGTAAGTGATAGCCAATTCCAAATCTCTGTACACATCATCACTATCTGATCGAACAATTTTACTTCAAAAGATCCTTGTTTTAGAAAAACCCTACCAATAAACTGCTCCCAAACCTAACCCAAATCCCCTACTCAAATCATACTGAGCACCTTCCGCTATCAGCTAACACAAATAACATACAATATCCGAAATCGATCTATAGAAAAGCCATGGATGAGATTGACAACGATTGTGGGCATACTATACACGGGAGCAGGAGCACCTTTCGGGTACCGACGAGGAGACACCACTGCCTCAGAGTACGACGACAACACACGCGTCTGACTTCCTCTCCACCTTGTTGTCGATGAAATGCGCTGGCGACCCACAATGAGGGCAGCAACGATCGCAATGTGAAAGGACGAGATGTCGCCTAGAGGGGGGGGTGAATAGGCGTTTAAAAACTCTTGCGGATTTTGCTTGTAAGAATGCGGAATTAATCTAACATTTAGTTTACAAGCACAACCCCTAAATATGCTAGGCTCAACTAAGTGCAACAACAACAACTAGAGCTAAGCAAGATAGGCACAAGATATATATATGAGCAACAAGTGATAGTAAGATATAATAGATACTTCAAGCTCGATGGCTAAGAGACGAAGATGTATTCCCGTGTTCCCTTCCTTTGCAAGAAGGTACGTCACATTTGGAGAGGTGGAGGTCCCACGAAGGATTTCCCAACGCCACGAAGGCTCACCTTCTTCTCCGAGCCAAACCCATGAAGGATAATGGCCCTTTCCTTATGGTTAGCTTTTCCTCCACTCCGGAGATGGCAAGCTCCACAACCACTTCACAAGCTCCACAAAGGAGAAGCCCGGGCCCCTTCACAATCTTCCACGAAGAGGTCACCGGGACACCAACCAAGCCAACTAGGAGGTCTCCCTCCAAGAGTAACAAGCTCACGGTATCTCACTCGAACTAATCGTGGTGGAGAGCTTAACACTATGCAATGATGCAAAGCAAGAACACTAGAGGTGTTCAAATCCTTCACACTCAAATCCCACCAAAGCAACAAATGCTAGGATGAGATTAGAGAGGAAGAAAAAAGAGGAAATCAACAAATGACTCCAAGATCTAGATCCAAAGGGTTCCCCTTACTTAGAGGAGAGATGGATTGGTGGGGATTGTAGATCTAGATCTCCTCTCTTAGATCCCTCAAGAATGAGCAAGAATCATGGGGGGAATCAAGAGAGAGGGCAAATTCTTCAAAGTCAACAATGGAGGAGAGAGAGTGGAAGAACTTGTCCAGCCCAAGGTGGAAGAAGGCATATTTATAGTCTAGGGAGAAATATAACCGTTGGGTGAGTTTTAGCTCAGCACACTCGAGGAGGCCGGTCAACCGGGCCTGGGGCCGGGCCGTCCGATCCAGGTGCCGGTCAGACCGGGCCACAAGCCGGACCCGGCCGGTCCAAACTGGGTCTGTGACCAGGACACGACCGGGAAACTTCTGTGTCTTACAGTACATGCCTCGGTTAGCACCAGTCCACGGGCTGGTTTGAACCAGGCCATCCGGTGGGACGGCCGGTCATGCCGGGCGAGAAACTGGGCAAGCAGGAAAAACATGTTATACAAAAACTGTGATAACGACGAATAGAACCCCAACAAAAACTGGAAATATGGAGACTCCTCACAGGATATTTTTAGATGTTTTTAGAGGGGAGTCTCCAACTGTCAAGAAACGATGAAGACGTCCAAACTCGAAAACGCAATAGAAGACGCATGCGGATTCCGTTTTCGATGAACTTGGGCTTGTTGTAAAGCTAGCAACAAGCTCAAGAACCTCTCACAGAGAAACACCAAGAAGCAATAGGGATATGCAAAGTATGCAAAGGATTGAGCTCCCTAAGACGATGTGATCAAGTTACCTAACCGAAAGCCCCTCTTGATAGCGCTGCCTCTATACTCCCTAGTTTACGGTTGTCATATTATTACCCCTCACATAGCGTAGTACTCGCAGAACACAACAGTTGGCTATTCAAGATAATTGCTCCATCAGTTGGTGAAAACTAAAGTGTGACTTTACTCCATACACCAAGACCCTGTAGATATATAGTAGATGGCATCCATTTCAATAGGAAAGAATAATCATCTGTTAGACTGAAGAGAAAACATCATTCCTTTCTACAGAATACATGATAGGAGCTGAATCAAACTCCTTGATTCACCTGCGGAAATTGCTGTGAATAGGATGAATCGGGACAATTTAGGTTGGACGCTCTGAACTATTCTACTCCTCCAGGATGCTAATTTGAACATGATTTTTTGGTTTCCTAGTATCCAAATGCATGTCGACATGGAGTGGTTCACGGTACCGTGGATGATGAGTAGGAGAATGTGGAGTGAGCCCTTCCTAATTTTTTTGGGTTTCACATTCTTGTCCTATCTGAGGATGTTTGGCGCATGCATGGTCCATTTTCAGCAAATTCTCCGGCACCGTTGATATACGAGATGATCAAAAACCAACCGAGTAGAGTAGACGTGCACGTTCGTGCAACTATTTGCTGGACACATATGACCTGACGAGGACTTGTTGAAGAAGGCGATGCGTCGCAAAGCCATTCAAAATTTGGATGGTGCTGGTACGTCCCCGTTAGCTAGCTAAGTCATATCTTTGTTTCTCCACTCCTATTATTTCCTCAAAGCTCAATAGTTAGGGGATAAACTAGGCAATAATTTAAATGAAATTAATTTATCCACCAACTTCTTGAGGCATATGGAATTTGACCGACTCAAGGTTAGTCCTAAGCTTCATGATGTGATTGATGATACTGATCTAGATGAAGAGGAAGCGAATGGCACAATTGATGGTCATCTTATCTCTAACCTAGTGGGTATTGTCTCGGAGGGTGATTTGAATGAGGCGATGCTAGGTTCTTTGTATGAACTACAAGCGTCTTGCCGTAACTCAAAATCTTCTTCCAATAAGAAACCCAAGCTAGAAGCAGGTTAAGTTTTCAAAATCTCTAGTTGTTTCTCAATGAATGGTGTGTTTTCAAATATCGGAGGTCTTGGAGACTTGGCTAAACATCTACATATCGCTCACTGTATACGAGATCAAAACTTAGATTTTATTGCTATTTCTGAAACTGGCAGACGTTATTTCTCTCGAAGTCTACTTAATCGTCTATCTGGCGGTATAGACTTCGAGTGGATATCTTGTCCTCCTCGTGGTAGACCGGGAGGAATTCTGGTAGGAGTAAGAATAGATACCATGTAAGTTCTAGCAAGTTCTAGTGGAGATTATCATATTAAGCTCCATATTCGGAACAATTATTCTTGGAGTCTGGTTACCATTTATGGGGCTGCCCATGAAGAATTCAAGGCTGATTTTCTGCTTGAGTTTCTTAACCTAGTGAAAGATAATCCCGATCCAATTTTAATTGGGGAAGAATTCAATTTGCTTACGTTTCGCCACGAGAAGAGCAAAGGCCGGTTTGATGATCATTGGCCTTTCGTATTCAATGCTTTCATTAACAGTATAGATTTAAAGGAAGTCGAGATGATTAGAAAACCATTCACTTGGGCAAATAGCCTTCCCAATCCCACATTCGAAAAACTTGATATAGTCCTTATGGGTGTTGAATGGGAAACTAAATTTCCTATGGTATCTGTAAGGGTTCTTGAGTGTTTGGAGCGTCTTGCTGATGATGCGCCCATACTTTTAACCACTAGAGCATTTAGACCGCAGATTAACCAGTGTTACAAATTTGAACTTGGATGGTTACAACAGGTAGGTTTCCATGATATGGTAAAAAATGTATGTGATAGACCTGTATGGGCATCCTCTCCGATCCTAAGGTGGAACAAAAAGATGCGTTTTTTTATGCAGTCACCTTACTGGTTGGAGACATCATATAGCATGTATTCTTAAAAAAGAAAAGCCGAGGCTCTCATCCATTATAGATGAGATGGAAGCCTTGGCTGAGATGAGGCTTTTATCTACGCAAGAGATTGAACTGAAAAGTCAATCAAATGCTGAGATTGCGAGATTACTCCGTGAGGAGGAAATCAAATGGCACCAAAGGTCTAAAAACCAGTTTATTCTTGAAGGGGACTCCAATACGAGATATTTACATAGCATTGCCAATAGCAGGCATAGGAAGAAACATATTGTTGCCCTCGTTCAGGATGAAGGTATTGTAGGATAACGTTGCATAGAAAACAAAAATTTTCCTACCGCGAACACGAAATCCAAGCCAAGATGCAATCTAGAAGACGGTAGCAACGAGGGGATTATCGAGTCTCACCCTTGAAGAGATTCCAAAGCCTACAAGATGAGGCTCTTGTTGCTGCGGTAGACGTTCACTTGCCGCTTGCAAAAGCGCGTAGAAGATCTTGATCACGATCGGTTCCGGCGCCACGAACGGGCAGCACCTCCGTACTCGGTCACACGTTCGGTTGTTGATGAAGACGACGTCCACCTCCCCGTTCCAGCGGGCAGCGGAAGTAGTAGCTCCTCTTGAATCCGACAACACGACGGCGTGGTGTTGGTGGTGGTGGAGAAATCCGGCGAAGCTTCGCTAAGCGTGCGGGAAGTGGAGGAGCGGGGCAGCTAGGGTTTGGGAGGGGGTGGCCGGCCACTCAAGGGGGGTGGCCAGCTTGTGGTCTTGGGGTGGCCGGCCCCCTCCCCTTGGCCCCTCATTATATAGGTGGAAGCCCCAAGAGTTGGTCTCCAAGTCTTCGAATAAGACCCGAACCAAAAACCTTCCATATGGTGGGGAAACCTAGCCAAGCTAGGACTCCCACTAGAGGTGGGAGTTCCACCTCCCATATGGGGGGTTGGCCGGCCCCTAAGGGGGAGTCCACTTGGGACTCCTCCCCCACTAAGGTTGGCCGGCCATGGAGGTGGAGTCCAATGTGTACTCCACCTTCCTTGGTGGTTTCTTCCGGACTTTTCTAGAACCTTCTAGAACCTTCCATAGAACCTTCCGCGTCAATTTAATTCACATAAAATGACATCCTATATATGAATCTTATTCTCCGGACCATTCCGGAACTCCTCGTGATGTCCGGGATCTCATCCGGGACTCCGAACAAATATTCGAACTCCATTCCATATTCAAGTTCTACCATTTCAACATCCAACTTTAAGTGTGTCACCCTACGGTTCGCGAACTATGCGGACATGGTTGAGTACTCACTCCGACCAATAACCAATAGCGGGATCCGGAGATCCATAATGGCTCCCACATATTCAACGATGACTTTAGTGATCGAATGAACCATTCACATACGATACCAATTCCCTTTGTCACGCGATATTTTACTTGTCCGAGGTTTGATCATCGGTATCACTCTATACCTTGTTCAACCTCGTCTCCTGACAAGTACTCTTTACTCGTACCGTGGTATGTGGTCTCTTATGAACTTATTCATATGCTTGCAAGACAATAGACGACATTCCACCGAGAGGGCCCAGAGTATATCTATCCGTCATCGGGATGGACAAATCCCACTGTTGATCCATATGCCTCAACTCATACTTTCCGGATACTTAATCCCACCTTTATAACCACCCATTTACGCAGTGGCGTTTGATGTAATCAAAGTACCTTTCCGGTATAAGTGATTTATATGATCTCATGGTCATAAGGACTAGGTAACTATGTATCGAAAGCTTATAGAAAATAACTTAATGACGAGATCTTATGCTACGCTTAATTGGATGTGTCCATTACATCATTCATACAATGATATAACCTTGTTATTAATAACATCCAATGTTCATGATTATGAAACTAATCATCCATTAATCAACAAGCTAGTTAAGAGGCATACTAGGGACTCTTTGTTGTTTACATATCACACATGTATCAATGTTTCGGTTAATACAATTATAGCATGGTATATAAACATTTATCATAAACATAAAGATATATAATAACCACTTTTATTAT
Source organism: Lolium rigidum (assembly GCF_022539505.1). NCBI lineage: Eukaryota > Viridiplantae > Streptophyta > Magnoliopsida > Poales > Poaceae > Lolium > Lolium rigidum. Next base: position 37,160,332 of record NC_061509.1, read on the forward strand.
TGCCTCTTGGGCATATCTCCAACAGATCTCCCACTTGCACTAGAGTCAATAATCTAGATTACATTGTAAGGTACCTAACACCCATGGCATTATGGTGTTGGTCATGCTTTGCCCTAGGGAGAGCTTTAGTCAACGGATCTGCTACATTCAGATCAAGTGTGTACTTTGCAAATCTTTACTTCTCCATCTTCGATGTACTCGCGAATCGAGTGGTAACGCAGCTTGATATGCTTCAGCCTCTTGTGTGACCTTGGCTCTTGTGCATTGGCGATGGCACCCATGTTATCACAGTAAATGATTAATGGGTCCAATGCACTAGGAACCACACCGAGCTCTACAATGAACCTCTTCATCCATACCGCTTCTGATGAAGCCTCTGAAGCCGCTATGTACTCCGATTCTGTTGAAGACTTCGCCACCGTGCACTGCTTCGAGCTTGCCCAGCTTCCTGCAGCACCATTCAATATAAACACGTACCCGTGACCGTGACTTAGAGTCATCAGGATCAGTGTTCCAACTTGCATCGGTGTAACTTGTTACAACGAGCTCTTGGTCACCTCCATAACAAAGAAACATATCCTTAGTTCTTTTCAAGTACTTCGGGATATTCTTGACCGCTGTCCAGTGTTCCATTCCTGGATCACTTTGATATCTGCTAGTCAAACTAACAGCATGTGCTATATCCGATCTAGTACATAGCATGACATACATGATAGAGCCTACTGCCGAGGCATAGGGGATCTGACTCATCCTTTCTCTTTCTTCTGCCGTAGCCGGACCTTGAGTCTTACTCAAGACCTTGCCTGGTAACATAGGTAAGAATCCTTTCTTACTTTCGTCCATTCTAAACTTCTTTAGAATCTTGTCCAGGTATGTACTCTGTGATAGCCCTATTAGGCGTCTTGATCTATCTCTATAAATCTTGATGCCTAATATATACGATGCTTCACCAAGGTCTTTCATTGAAAAACTATTATTCAAATAACCTTTAACATCTGCTTAATAGTTCTATATCATTCCCGATCAATAATATGTCATCTACATATAATATCGGGAATGCTACAGAGCTCCCACTCACTTTCTTGTAAATACGAGGCCTCTCCATGACACCTGTATAAACCCCAAGTCTTTGATCACCTTATCAAAACGTCGGTTCCAACTTCTTGATGCTTGTTTCGAGTCCATAGATTGAACGCTGAAGTTTGCATACTTTGTCGAGCATTTTTAGGATCGACAAAACCTTTGGGTTGTACCATATACAACTCTTCCTCAATGTCTCCATTAAGGAACGCCGTTTTGACATCCATCTGCCAAATCTCATAATCGAAAAATGCAGCTATTGCTAACAAAATCCTCACAGATTTTAGCTTCGCTACGAGTGAGAAAGTCTCATCGTAGTCAATACCTTGAATTTGTCGGAAACCCTTTGCGACAAGTCGAGCTTTATAGACAGTAATATTACCATCGAGCATCTGTTTTTCTCTTGAAGATCCATTTATTCTCGACAGCCTTGCGGCTATCGGGTAAGTCTACCAAAGTCCATACTTTGTTATCATACATGGATCCCATTTCGGATTTCATGGCCTCTTGCCATTTGTTGGAATCTCGGGCTCATCATCGCTTCTTCATACGTCGCAGGGTCCTCATCATTGTTATCTACAATCATGACATTTAGACAAGGATCATACCAATCGGGAGTGGCACGTTCCCTTGTCGATCCGCGAGGTTCGGTAGTTTCCTCGTTCGAAGTTTCATGATTATTATCATTAGCTTCCTCTCGTTGCCGGTGTAGGCGGTACAGGTACAACTTCCGGTACTCGTGCTACTCGATCAACGAGTATAGATTCATCAATCTCATCGAGTTCTACTTTTCTTCCAGATCACTTCTTTAGTGAGAAATTCTTTCTCAAGAAAGGTTCCGTTCTTAGCAACAAAGATTTTGCCTTCGGATTTGTGATAGAAGGTGTACCCTATAGTTTCCTTAGGGTATCCTATGAAGACGCATTTCTCCGCTTTGGGTTCTAGCTTGTCCGGTTGTAACTTCTTTACATAGGCTTCGCAACCCCAAACTTTAAGGAACGACTGACTTAGGTTTCTTATTAAACCATAATTCATACGGTGTCGTTTCTACGGATTTTGATGGTGCTCTATTTAAAGTGAATGCGGCTGTCTCTAATGCATAACTCCAAAATGATAACGGCAAATCAGTAAGAGACATCATAGAACGAACCATATCTAAGAGAGTTCGATTACGACATTCGGACACACCGTTTCGTTGAGGTGTTCCCGGCGGAGTCAATTGTGAAAGTATTCCACATTTCTTTAAATGCATGCCAAACTTATAACTCAGATATTCACCTCCGCGATCAGATCATAGAAATTTGATCTTCTTGTTACGTTGATTTTCTACTTCACTTTGGAATTCCTTAAACTTCTCGAAAGTTTCGGATTTATGTTTCATGAAATAGATATACCCATATCTACTCAGATCATCTGTGAAGGTTAGAACATAACGATAACCACCGCGCGATGCTACGCTCATTGGTCCGCACACATCGGTATGTATGATTTCCAATAAGTCAGTAGCTCGCTCCATTATACCAGAAAATGGAGTCTTAGTCATTTTTCCCATTAGACATGCTTCGCATCTATCAAGTGACTCAAAGTCAAGTGATTCAAGTAATCCATCAGTATGGAGTTTCTTCATGCGTTTCACTCCAATATGACCAAGACGACAGTGCCACATATAAGTAGAATTATCTTTCAATTTAATTCGCTTAGCATCAATGTTATGTATATGTGTATCACTAATATCGAGATCTAACAGAAATAAGCCATTCTTTTCAGGTGCTCGACCATAAAAGATATTATTCATAAAAATAGAACAACCATTATTCTCAGACTTGAATGAATAACCGTCTTGCATTAAACAAGATCCGGATATAATGTTCATGCTCAACGCGGGTACAAAATAACAATTATTTAGGCTTAAAACTAATCCCGAAGGTAGATGTAGAGGAAGTGTGCCGACATCGATCACATCGACTTTGGATCCATTTCCAACGCGCATCGTCACTTCATCTTTCGGTAGTCTTCGTTTATTCTTTAGTTCCTCGTTTCGAGTTACAATTATGAGCAACCGAACCGAGTATCAAATACCCGGGTACTAGTACGAGAACCAGTGAGATAAACATCTATAACATGTATATCAGATATACCTTCTTTCTTCTTCTTGACAAGGCCGCTCTTCAGATCCGCCAAATACTTGGAGCAATTACGCTTCCGGTGTCCCTTCTCCTTGCGAGTAATAGCACTCAGCATCGGGCTTAGGGCCGTTCTTAGGTTTCATAGGAGGTGTGGCAGCTTTCTTGCCACCCTTCTTGAATTTTCCCTTAGACTTGCCCTGTTTCTTGAAACTGGTGGTCTTGTTGACCATCAACACTTGGTGCTCTTTCTTGATCTCAATCTCAGCAGATTTAAGCATGGCGAAGAGTTCAGGTAACTCTTTGTTCATGTTCTGCATATTGTAGTTCATCACAAAGTTCTTGTAACTAGGTGGCAGTGATTGAAGGATGCGATTAATCCCCAGTCTGTTAGGAATAACTATTTCCAAGTCACTGAGTTTCTTCGCATGCCCGGTCATGGCGAGCATGTGCTCACTAACGGAGCTACCTTCTTCCATCATGCAGCTGAAAAATTGTTTCGATGCTTCATAGCATTCCACGGCCGCATGAGTTTCAAAAATAGTCTTCAACTCTTTTATCAACTCATGTGGATCGTGGTGCTCAAAACGTTTTTGAAGATCGGCTTCGAGACTGCATAGGATGGCACACTATACTTGAGAGTACCGAGTTTTCCGAGTTATGTAAACATTCTTTACTTCATCGGTTTCTGTTTCTGCAGGAGGGTCACCTAGCGGTGCATCAAGCACATATTGCAGATTTCCGCCAGAGAGGAAGATCCTCACATGACGGAACCAGTCGGTGAAGTTGCTACCGTTGCTCTTAAGCTTTTCTTTCTCTAGGAACTGGTTAAAATTGATTGGGGACGCCATATCTACAACATATATTTGCAATAGTTTAGACTAAGTTTATGACAAATTGAGTTCAAATTTTAATTCAACATAATTAAAAATCTAGGTGAACTCCCACTCAAAACAATATTCCTCGCATTGTCTTAGTGATCACACGAACCAAATCCATCGCACCTAAGTCCGATCATCACGAGACAAGGTGTGATTTCAATGGCGAACATTCAAAGTGTTCATCATATCATCCATATGATTCATGCTCTACCTTTCGGTATCACGTGTTCCGAGACCATGTCTGTACATGCTAGGCTCGTCAAGGCCACCTTAGTATCCGCATGTGCAAAACTGTCTTGCACCCGTTGTATGCACTTGTTGATTCTATCACACCCGATCATCACGAGATGCTTCGAAACGACAAGTCTTGGCAACGGTGCTACTAAGGATGAACACTTTATTATCTTGATATTTTAGTGAGGGATCATCTTATAATGCTACCGTCACGATCTAAGCAAAATAAGATGCATAAAAGGATTAACATCACATGCAGTTCATATGTGATATGATATGGCCCTTTTAGTCTTTGCGCCTTTGATCTTCATCACCAAAGCGCGGACATGATCTCCATCATCTTCGGGCATGATCTCCATCATCGTCGGCGTAGCGTCAAGGTCCATGGCGCCGTCTTCATGATTGTCCTCCATGTAGCAACTATTACAACTACTTTGAAGTACTACTCAACATGAAATTTAAAGACAACCATAAGGCTCCTGCCGGTTGCCACAATACAATAATGATCATATCATACATATTCATCATCACATTATGGCCATATCACATCACCAAATCCTGCAAAAACAAGTTAGACGTCTCTAATTTGGTTTGCATATTTTACGTGGTTTAGCGTTTTCGAGAGAGATCTAATCTACCTACGAACATGAACCACAACGTTGATACTAATGTTGTCAATAGAAGAGTAAATTGAATCTTCACTATAGTAGGAGAGACAGACACCCGCAAAGCCTCTTATGCAATACAAGTTGCATGTCGAACGAGGAACAAGTCTCATGAACGCGGTCATGTAAAGTTAGTCCGAGCCGCTTCATCCCACTATGCCACAAAGATGCAAAGTACTCAAACTAAAGATAACAAGAGCATCAACGCCCACAAACCATTGTGTTCTACTCGTGCAACCATCTATGCATAGACACGGCTCGATACCACTCGTAGGATAACGTTGCATAGAAAACAAAAATTTTCCTACCGCGAACACGAAATCCAAGCCAAGATGCAATCTAGAAGACGGTAGCAACGAGGGGATTATCGAGTCTCACCCTTGAAGAGATTCCAAAGCCTACAAGATGAGGCTCTTGTTGCTGCGGTAGACGTTCACTTGCCGCTTGCAAAAGTGCGTAGAAGATCTTGATCACGATCGGTTCCGGCGCCACGAACGGGCAGCACCTCCGTACTCGGTCACACGTTCGGTTGTTGATGAAGACGACGTCCACCTCCCCGTTCCAGCGGGCAGCGGAAGTAGTAGCTCCTCTTGAATCCGACAGCACGACGGCGTGGTGTTGGTGGTGGTGGAGAAATCCGGTGGAGCTTCGCTAAGCGTGCGGGAAGTGGAGGAGCGGGGCGGCTAGGGTTTGGGAGGGGGTGGCCGGCCACTCAAGGGGGGCGGCCAGCTTGTGGTCTTGGGGTGGCCGGCCCCCTCCCCTTGGCCCCTCATTATATAGGTGGAAGCCCCAAGAGTTGGTCTCCAAGTCTTCGAATAAGACCCGAACCAAAAACCTTCCATATGGTGAGGAAACCTAGCCAAGCTAGGACTCCCACTAGAGGTGGGAGTTCCACCTCCCATATGGGGGGTTGGCCGGCCCCTAAGGGGGAGTCCACTTGGGACTCCTCCCCCACTAAGGTTGGCCGGCCATGGAGGTGGAGTCCCATGTGGACTCCACCTTCCTTGGTGGTTTCTTCCGGACTTTTCTAGAACCTTCTAGAACCTTCCATAGAACCTTCCGCGTCAATTTAATTCACATAAAATGACATCCTATATATGAATCTTATTATCCGGACCATTCCGGAACTCCTCGTGATGTCCGGGATCTCATCCGGGACTCCGAACAAATATTCGAACTCCATTCCATATTCAAGTTCTACCATTTCAACATCCAACTTTAAGTGTGTCACCCTACGGTTCGCGAACTATGCGGACATGGTTGAGTACTCACTCCGACCAATAACCAATAGCGGGATCTGGAGATCCATAATGGCTCCCACATATTCAACGATGACTTTAGTGATCGAATGAACCATTCACATACGATACCAATTCCCTTTGTCACGCGATATTTTACTTGTCCGAGGTTTGATCGTCGGTATCACTCTATACCTTGTTCAACCTCGTCTCCGACAAGTACTCTTTACTCGTACCGTGGTATGTGGTCTCTTATGAACTTATTCATATGCTTGCAAGACAATAGACGACATTCCACCGAGAGGGCCCAGAGTATATCTATCCGTCATCGGGATGGACAAATCCCACTGTTGATCCATATGCCTCAACTCATACTTTCCGGATACTTAATCCCACCTTTATAACCACCCATTTACGCAGTGGCGTTTGATGTAATCAAAGTACCTTTCCGGTATAAGTGATTTATATGATCTCATGGTCATAAGGACTAGGTAACTATGTATCGAAAGCTTATAGCAAATAACTTAATGACGAGATCTTATGCTACGCTTAATTGGGTGTGTCCATTACATCATTCATACAATGATATAACCTTGTTATTAATAACATCCAATGTTCATGATTATGAAACTAATCATCCATTAATCAACAAGCTAGTTAAGAGGCATACTAGGGACTCTTTGTTGTTTACATATCACACATGTATCAATGTTTCAGTTAATACAATTATAGCATGGTATATAAACATTTATCATAAACATAAAGATATATAATAACCACTTTTATTATTGCCTCTTGGGCATATCTCCAACAGGTATCATTGAAGACCAGAAACATCTCAAGTCCAACATTACCAATTATTATAAAACCTTGTTTAGGGATCCAGAAAGAAGGATCCTTCTTTAAGGATGAGACCCAATAGGATGATATACCCCAAGTGTCCACGGAGGAGAATAACCTTCTTACTGCTGAATAATCTGAAGAGGAAGTAAGAAAGGTTGTCTTTTAAATGGAACACAACAAAGCACCATGTCCGGATGGTTTCCCAGCTGAATTTTATCAAATCTTTTGGGATACTATAAAATCAGATCTTCTAGATTTATTCAGATGTCTTCACGCTGGGGAAGTAGAGTTGTTTCGTATAGATTTTGGTGAGATAATTTTGTTATAAAAAATTAATGAGGCAAAAAGGATCCAACAATATATACCCATATGCCTCCTTAATGTCAGTTTCAAAATATATAGACCCATGTACCAAAATTGAACTTAGAAAATAAGTGTTTAGTAGTCTCGTCATGGTCACAAAATACATACTTCGTACTTTCATGCCAATTGTATCTTACAAGATTTGCCTTTACTGATGATTATTCCTCCACGAAAATACCATGCGAAAAACTTACTCTTTAGCGATTTTTTTCAATTTCTATTTTTATTAGCAGCTTACACAATTGGCACGGATTAAAACTCTGTACATGGAGTTCGCGCAGAATTTACCACTCTCATATAGATTCTAACAAAAATTATCGGTCCTTTGCGTCAGCCAGATTAAAACGAACGCTACAACAAACCATTTCATGATGTAACCCTATTCTAAACTAGATCTGATATGTAGGCCATATTTGGCTGGAAGACTGCAACGAGCATGTACAATGGTGATATCTTAGAATTGCCACGTAGGATAAACATTGAGGTGGAGGAAATAGAAAGATGAAAAAAGACTCTACCTTTTCTCAGCTAAGAGATTATCTCTTAACCCAATCTCACATATTTAGAATATCTCGTTGCTAAAGATAAGAATAAAAATTACCGGAGTATTACACATCATATGTTATTGTTATATTTAAATTATGTAATATGATTAAGATAAGACAATATTATCAACCGGCGCAAGCCGTAGGGCTTTAAAACTCCAACAGACGCTGGATATGCTTCCACGTGGACTCACACCAAACAACTTCCAACTTCCAACAAACTAGCCGAGCTTCATTCATTAGGTACACATGATATGTTGGCACGTTGCTTATGCCACAAACATAGACCGAGATCAGAGATGGAGCTGCTGTGCAACGCCCGACCGCACGCCTCGGTGCCGGACAGGTACGTCTTCCCGCCTGAGAAGCGCGCCGTCCTGCAGCTCGACGACGACGGCGTCACCCTCCCTGTCGTCGACCTGCACCGCGCCGCCCTTTCCGGCGACGACGGCCTCCGCCAGCGCGTCGCCGCAGAGATCGTCCGGGCCGGCAAGGACTTCGGCTTCTTCCAGGCACGCGCCCGCACACGTCCTTCATGATTCAGCTAAAGTAGCACTTTTCTTTGCTTCAGCCCCTGATCGGGGTTTTGGTTTAGGTCAGAATTTCATAGAATTGGGTTATTTCTATGGGACCCTAAATACATGCCCGGTAAACATTCAGATTTTTGCTAAAATGATTAACTTTGAACCACCACACTACCATTCAGTATTTTAGTTCATGATGGTACAACTAGTTAATATCTTAAGAATTTGAAAGCTGTCCATATTCTCTACTTGGCTTAGAGTCCAAAACCCTTGATGTTGATTCGATCTTCCTTGCAGGTAGTGAACCACGGCGTGGGGGAGGACGTGGTGAGGGGGTTCCGCGACGCGGCATCGGAGTTCTTTGCGATGCCGGCGGAGAAGAAGCTCCCCTACTGCTCCAGCGACCAGAGCAAGCCCTTCCGTCTCGCCACCAGCACCACCTACGACCGCGGCGAGACGCGGTACTGGCTCGACTACCTCAAGCTCCAGTGCCACCCGGTGACAGACGAGCTCGTCCAGCACTGGCCAGCCGAACCAACGAGCTTCAGGCCGCGCCTCGCCGAGTTCTCCGAGGCGGTGCACGATTTGGCCCAGACGCTGCTCCGTCTCGTCGCCGAGGGTCTCGGCCTCAGCGCCGGGTTCTTCGCCGGCGACCTTAGTGGCGGCGACACTCAAATGAACGTCAACTACTACCCGCCGTGCCCGGACCCGAGCCTCACGCTCGGCCTCCTCCCGCACTGCGACCGCCACCTCCTCACCGTTCTCTCGCAGGGCGATGTGGCGGGCCTCCAGGCGAGGCACATCGGGCGGTGGCTCCTCGTCCGCCCCGTCCCCGGCGCACTCGTCATCAACTTTGGCCACCAGATGGAGATCGTCACCAACGGCGCGCTGGCCAGCGTGGAGCACCGCGCTGTAACCAACTCCGACAGGACAAGGATGTCGGTGGCAACCCTCATCATGCCCAAGATGGAGTGCCGTATCGGCCCGGCGCCGGAGATGGTGGACGAGGCCACGAATCCTGCCAAGTTCAGGGAGTTCGTGTTTAGTGAGTTTATGGAGGCGTATTACACCGCCGCGGCTAGCAGGGAGGATGTGCTTGAGTCCTTCAGGATCCACGAAAACTAGGCTGGGGACTACGACTATCAACATCCGGCTGATCGAATTAGATACACAGCACAAGTTTCAAACGGTCTGAAAACATATTATGATGATTCCGAACTTCTAGAATTTGTTTCCTATAATAAACACTCGTCCAAACATAAAAGCGTTGTAAGCTCTAGGTTTACGGTTTTCATATAATTACTACTCAAGTCGTAAACTCTCAACGATAGTTGGTCGGTCAGTTGGTGAAAACTAATGCCCGACTTTACGCCATACACCAAGACCCTGCAGATATATACCTGGCATTGGCATCCATCTCAATAAGAATAATCATCTGCTAGACTGACGAAAAAAGAACGTCCATGGTAGAGAACAACTTGCTAGATATGTGAAGATAGGATGATAGGATCTGAATCACACCTAGCGATTCATATGCGACAATTGCTATGAATAGGATGCAACGGGATAATTTGGGAAGGAGTTTGTCACCGACCTTGCTCCTGCAAGCCTTCTGATTGTAACAGGGTTAATTTCTGTCCTCGTTTCTCCGTTTAAATCAGCCTGCAGCGGTTCATGGTACGATGGTTGAAGCGTCTGATATTGTTGTTCCACTACCGAAGATCGACCTAGGCGTTTGGCGCATGCATGGTGCTTGGTTAATTCAAGCTTCACGTGAAGACCATTTTGAGCAACATCTCGGTCACCAGTTATACGAGAACGAGATGATCAAACACCAACAGAGGAAATTAGAAGATGCGTGTACGTGCTAACATTTTGTGCACACATATGTCGTCGGAGGGACAGCGGGATGCTATGACTACTGGATGCACACGGCTCCAGATGGTCGCTCAGGATATCTTGTGCCACTGTCGACACACTAGGCGGATACAGTGATGTGTAATCCGTTTTATTTTGTTTTCTTTGGCTGGTTGATTCTTGTATCAATTCTAGGCGATGCCTGAGATATTTTAACTTTGTACTCTTATACTTTTAATAAAAAGCCGTGTGCATCATCATGATGCAGAAGCCGGGTTCTATTCCCCATTTCGAAAAAAAAAAATTTGTGCACACATATGTATTGAGAGAAATAGATGAATTCTTACCAAGTTCATAGTGCGAAAGGTTGCGATATCTTTACACCATAGTACCAGCACTCTGCTATTTCAGTTCGTCGATAGAAAATATTCATGTAGACAAAAGCGTTTATTCATGATAAATCATAGTATATAGCTGGAAAAGGCTCATGAAGACTCCCGCCATTGCGATTGCGTCATGTCTGTACATTGTTTTTGATAAGGGGTTGAACGATCTTTTCAGTAAGCAATGGTGGTGATGATGATCACGGGATGAACATAGCGAAGGTAACTTGATGATGAAGTGGATGATAACTTGTATGACGCAACGAGATCTCTCGATTGGTCTCTGTCGCTAATGCAACAACTCTCAACCCTGCAAGATATTCGCAACTACACACACTTGCGCACAAAGCCGCCGACCACAAAGCGGTAAGTTGCAACCGTCTAATTCCCAATGAAACATCAGATCACAGAAGACTTTCAGGATATATACCAAATAAATGCAATATGGTATAGAAATTCGATAGAGTTGCAAAGCAATCAACTATGAACTAGGGTTATCTTAAACGTGGTCTAAACCTAATTTGGGGGCGTCCTGGGCACTTATATAGGACCATAGGGGTTCAGGATGACCAGGGTTCGAGAAAATACATAGATAACCGACCCAGATCGGGATCTGGTCGAGACAGACTTGGACTCAGCCGGCTCAGGAGCAGGTCGACCGGGACTGGGACCGGGTCGTGACCGAGGCGCCGAGGTGACAAACAGAACACCCCCCCGGCTGGCACCAGTGCAGGATCCGGTTGAAACCGGGCTCACCCGGCGTGGGGGCCGGTTGGACCGGGTCTGGTGCCGGGTCGGCCGGCGTGGCGGCCGGTCAGACCGGGCCTAGCGCTGGGCTGGACTGTACTTCTTCTTCTTCCCTCGCGCATGCATCCCGCTCCTCCCTCGCGCGTCCATGGGATGTCTTCATGTCCAGCTCCATGTCCAGCTTCACGTCCAGCTACTCCTCTTCTCTTCGTGCGATGCTTGCTCCCTCTTCATAACTGATCATACATAAGTAATACTACCTCCGTTTCAAGGAATAAGGCCCACGCGCATCCCAAGGCGAACTTTGACCATAAAAGTTGAGCAACAAAATCTTGATTATATTATATGTAATTAGTATCGTTGGATTCGTATTGAAAAGAACTTTTTAATGATATTAATTTCATATAAACAATTTTTATCTATTTGAAGTAATTCTTGGTCAAACAAAAAGCTCGTAAAACGATAACGCCTTATTCCTTGAAACGGAGGTAGTAGGACTTAGGCAGTATAAAGTTCTCATCGATCAAAGTATCACTTAGGAACAAGTTCATCTGTTGTTTGAGTAACTTCGCACGAGCTCGTGTCATTGGTCCAATCCTGACTTCATTGGACTTGAGCTTAACAGAAACATCATCTTCATCTTGCAATGACGGAGGTAGTAGTGTAATAGGGATGTCCTCATCACTTATTTCTGCCATTAAACATTGCAAAACAAAGAAAATAAGTCGTGGGTGTTAACTTTCCGTATCATGTTGTATCCATGTACTCATGACATTAATAAGCGCGATTGCTAATGAGTACCAAAATTCAGAACCAAAATATCCATTATACCCAGCTCCAACCCATTGAAAAACACAGCCTGCTAAGACCAAGATTCTCAAGGAGAGGCTAAAAAGATTCCAAAAACACAACCGCAAATGGTTGTCAGTCTTGGTTTCTTTAAGAACCAACTCAAGTTCTGTTGGAGCTAGATCTCACCGCTCCTTATTCTTCTTCTACCTCTCATTCTCAATTATCTCAATCTTGCAATAACACCTGCTTTATTAGAAAGACTAGAAAACACACACGCCAGATGGAGATCATCACCAACGGCGCACTGGCTAGCGTGGACCACCACGCTGTCACAAACTCGGTGGTGACAAGTATATCAGTGACCATGCTCATCATGCCTAAGAGCATCTCCACTCGTCTCCCCGACGAGGCCCTCGAGCGACGTTTTTCTCATCCGGACGGCGTAATTCGTCCCAGTCGCGCCCCCGGTTCCTCGTTTTCGTCCGGATTTGGCCATTCATCCATCCGGCGAGCCCACGCCATCCCCGGTCCCCCGGGGAGCGCTCGGGGACTCCGGACGAGTGAAAAGCGGGGAAGGGCCCGAGCTGTCGGCGACTCGACACACGAACCCCACCACCACCTCGCTCAAAATCTCACCCACCCCTCGTATCTCTCTCGCCGCCGGCACCACCCCGCCGTCTTGTTGCCCAGATTCTGCCGTCCCTCCTTCTCCACCTGCCTATATTCCGCCGTCTTTCCACGAAGGCCTATCTGGCTGCTCCTCCGCCGGCCTGTTTTCCGACTTTGGCCTACTCCTCGTCGCTGGCGGCTCGGGTTGCCTCGACCACGCCCGTCAGGTGTTCGTCCATTTGCCTCGCCGGCCATGGACTCGGACGAAGAGGAGGAGCAGATGTTCATCGAGCTTATGCGAGAAGAGATGGCACCCGCCGCCCAAGACGAGGAGCACATGATGATCCTCGGCTGCTTGTCAAGCATGTACGCCGGACTGGCAACTGGTCGACGTGGTGGGTCGGCACCAGGTCGCCGGAAGTGCAAGCCAAGACAACGAATGGAGGGCTACTGCATGTTGTACGCCGACTACTTCGCCGACAATCCATTGCATGGTGAGAGTGTTTTCCAGTGTCGTTTGAGGATGAGCAGAAAGCTATTTCTGCAAATTGTGTATGCCATCACTACGGGAGAAAAGGCCGTTGCCGTGTGGCACTTTGCACGACAAAGGCTGCTATATGCACGGCAAAGGCTTTGCCGTGCGTGCACGCACGGCAAAGGCTGCCCGGCTGATGAGGACATCCCTACCTCAATGCCACCTCCGTCATTACAAGCTGAAGATGAACCTGCTGTGAAGCTCAAGTCCGATGAAGTTCGGATTGGACCAGTTACAAGGGCTCGTGCGAAGCTACTTAAACAACAAGTGAACTTGTTTCTCAACGGTACTTTGATTGATGAGAACTTTATACTGCCTAAGTCCTATTACTTATGTATCATCAGGTATCAAGAAGAGACGGGCATCGCACGAGGAGGAGAGGAGCAGCTGGACATGAAGACGGACGTCAAGATGGCCGTGAAGCTGGACATGGAGCTGGACATGAAGATATCTCATGAACGCGCGAGGGAGGAGCGGGAGGCATGCGCGAGAGGAGAAGAAGAAGTCTAGGCCGGCCCAGCACCCGGTCCGACCGGCCGCCAGACCGGCCGACCCGGTCCCTGGCCCGGTCGACCGGGCGCCAACCGGGCGCCGTTTATCGTACCGGACGAAGACCGGAAATTCTCGCAACTTTCCGGTTGCCGCCCGGTTGACCGGACCCCAGACCGGCCGATCCGGTTTCCGCCCGGTTGAACCGGACCCCAGACCGGACGACCCGGCCCACAGCCCGGTCGACCGGATTCCAGACCGGACGAGTCCGAGTCTGTCTCGACCAGATCTATTCTGGGTCGGTTTTCTTTGTATCTTTTCGACCAGAACTTGTCCCGGACGCCTATATAAGTGCCCTGGACGCCCCCCTAGCTGCTTGAGACCACGTTTAAGATAAACCCTAGTTCTTAGTTGTTTGCTTATGCAAAACTATTGAATCCCTACACCATATTGCTTGATATTGTGTAGATCCTGATAAAGTCTTGTGTGATCTCGTTGTTCCATTGGGAATTAGAAGGTTGCAACTTACCGCTTCGTGGTCGGCGGCTACGTGCGCAAGTGTGTGGAGTTGCGAATATCTTGCAGGGTTGAGAGCTGTTGCATTGGCGACAGGGACCAATCGAGAGATCTCGTTGCGTCATACAAGTTATCATCCACTACATCGTCGTGTTCCTCCGCTGCTATCACCCCGTGATCATCATCACCACCGTTGCTTACTGAGAAGATCGGGCCACCCCTTATCATCTTGGTATCAGATTTCCAGTTTTCCTCGGTAAGCCATCCACAATCCACCCCATAGTTGAGTTGTGAGTGTTTTCCTATCCAGAAAAAGCCAAAAAAAAATTAGGGTTAGGGTTTGCCATAGCTTTAGATTGCACTAATTTCGAGTTTTAGTTGCTTTTCGTAGTTGTTTTTGCGTATCTTTGTCTTCCATCTAGTTTTAGGGTTTGAGTTTACTCTATCATCTTGTGTTTATCATCTAGTTTTCGTTTTTGTTTCTCCGAGTCCACATATCGTACAGTGTGCTTTTCCCAACCATAGCCACAGCCTATCAATATACGTGACTAGGAACTTCCCCAGAAGAGACTAGTTTTACCGCTCGTCAGGCTGCTCATTAGGGTTTGGTGCTTTGCATATTTTGTTGGCCGTGTTATCAAGGAGTTGAGTCAAAAAAAAAATACATAAAATTGAAAAGAAGCAAAAAGAGCTACATAGCTGCGTGTGTTCTACAAAAAGAAAAATCCAAAAAGAAGTGAAGTGCTAGTTGAATCAAGTGAAGGCCTAAGTTACTTTACTGCACCTGTAGTTGAGCAATCTTGTGCCTGTCTCGTTGAGCTTTGCTAGCGTCTCTCGTGTGCATTGCAACTTTTCCCACATATAGTTGCATTGCCCCATTATATCGCCTTGTGTGAGTATCATTGGTTGTCTACGGTCAGCGCTAGAGCTTGTTATTGGTGCAAATAGGTAGCCTACCTACAGCCCCACATATATCCTGCCTTGTCGTGTGATTTGTTCTTATACCCTTGATATTCGCTTCGCTACATCCGTGCACTAGTTGTTACTACAAGTGGTAAGCAACACTAATTTACTTTGGAACGGTAAGATCTCCTTTTCTTATCAGTTTTTGAGTGAGTTGTGAGAGTACCACCATATATTCTTGATTTAAGTGCACTAACCTACTAACCATGTCTCGCTAGTGATGAGAAAATTGTTAACCAGGAGAACAAGAACTCCGCGGATTTGATGACATGGAGGGAGTATGAGGCTCTTCGTAATGAGATGCGACGTGAATTCCGCGCTCAGGATGATGAGCTTAAAGGGACGGTCCAAGAGATCTCCCAGAAGCTGGATGCTACAAATGTGACCGTCACAAGGATGCAAGATCAAACGACGGATATACAACGCAGTCTTAATGACTTGCGCTTACTTGTTCAGAATTTGACCGCACGACAACAACAAGACAATGATGAAGATCCTGAGCTTCAAGATGACGCACACAATGCTCGTGGTGCGCCTCGTGGTGATCGTGCTCGCGGTTGGGCTCCACTTGGCCGCAATGGTCGTGGACAAGATGAGGAAGATGGATTGGGTAAGCCCAAATTTTCTATCCCCAAGTTTGAAGGAGGTGCTGATGTTGAAGAATACCTCACTTGGGAGCTCAAGATTGAGAAGTTGTGGAATTTACATCCGCACTATACTGAAGATATAAAGATCAAGCTTGCTTCTTCTGAATTTGATGGCTATGCATTGCGTTGGTGGGATGCTTTTGTTCGTAATCGTGAAGAGGATGGTGAACAACCTATATGCACATGGCTTGCCATGAAGGAGGCGATGACTTCTCGCTTTGTGCCTACAAATTACATGCGGAATATATATGATAAGCTGACTCTATTGAGACAAGGTGTGAAGACTGTCGATGAATACTACATGGAGATGGAGATGCTAATGCAGCGTGGCCGTGTCCGTGAGTCTCTTGAGATGACAATGCAGCGTTTTCTGAATGGTTTGAAGTATGATATCAAAGGCATTGTTCGTCATTACAGTTACACCAATATGAATCAATTGTTACATCATGCAAGAGAAGCTGAATCACAGTTGGCTGACGAAGCAAAGATCAAAGGACGAGCTACAGGAGCTGGGCGTTACACACCCCGCGCGGCCCCATCTACGGCGCCGGCGCCTTCGACACGCTCTGCCCCTTACTCTACTCAGCCTAGTAAGCCGGTCTCCAATGTGTCTAACACAAAGAAGTCCGAATCTGCTACAAGTACGAGTGGCTCTAATGTGTCTACTGCGCGTAACCGTGATATGCTTTGTCACACATGTGGTGGCAAAGGTCACTTCAAGAGAGATTGTCCTAACCGTAAAGTCATGATTATCAATGAGGACAATGAGTATGAGACTGGAGATGATGTTGATCCTAATGTTCCAGAAGATGATGACTATGACACTGATGGTGAAGATGCATATCCGTCTGATGCTCGCACCATTGTTGTGTCGCAGCGTGCTCTTAATGTGTTACCTAGTGCATCTACTCAGCGCTGCAATTTGTTCCAAACAAAAGCTTTAGTTGGTCCTGACAAGGCTTGCAAGGTCATTATTGATGGCGGGAGTTGCCGCAATTTAGCAAGCAAAGAGTTGTGCACCAAGCTGAAGTTGAAGTATCTACCGCACCCGCATCCATACTATATTCAGTGGTTGAGCGACAATGGTGAGATGAAGGTAAACCACATGGTGCGTGTTGAATTTGCTATTGGACCGTATAAGGATTGCATTGACTTTGATGTCGTTCCTATGACGGTGTGTCACCTACTATTGGGTCGGCCTTGGCTCTATGACCGTTCTGTGCAACACAATGGCCGTGCCAATACATATCACTTGAAGTTCAAGGGCAAGAAAATCAACTTACAGCCTATGACACCACAGCAAATTGTCAATGAGTCTCGTCAGAAAGTTGAAGTGAACTTGGAAGCTGCATCTATTGATAGACGAGAGAATTGTAATGTTGTGAGTGATATAATGAAAAGTGAGAGAGTGAATTCCTTAGTCTCATTAGCCACCACAGAAGACATGAGAGAATTTAGTGAGGATCCTACAGCCATGCCTCTTGTGCTCTTGTACAGGGGTACGGTTTTGGTTTCTAACGACATGACCCCTCTTCCTCTTGGTGTTTCTAATGTTTTGCAGGAATTTGGCGACGTGTTTCCGGATGAGGTACCCGCAGGACTTCCACCATTACGAGGTATTGAGCATCAAATCGACTTGATTCCCGGAGCTTCGCTACCCAATCGGGCACCATATAGAACGAACCCCGAAGAAACGAAGGAGATACAGAAGCAAGTACAAGCGCTACTCGACAAAGGTTATATCCGCATAAGCCTTAGTCCTTGTGGCTGTTCCTGTTATTCTAGTTCCTAAGAACGATGGTACATGGCGTATGTGCGTAGATTGTAGAGCTATAAACAATATCACTATTCGATATCGTCACCCTATTCCCCGTTTAGAGGATATGCTAGATGAATTGAGTGGTGCTGCTGTGTTCTCTAAAATTGATTTGCGTAGTGGTTATCATCAAATTAGGATGAAAGAAGGGGATGAGTGGAAAACAGCCTTTAAAACAAAATTTGGTTTATATGAGTGGTTAGTAATGCCTTTTGGCCTAACTAATGCACCTAGCACTTTCATGAGACTGATGAACCATGTTTTGCGTGAATTTATTGGCAAGTTTGTGGTTGTGTATTTTGATGACATATTAATCTACAGCCGCAATGAATCTGATCATACTATACATATTCGACATGTTTTGCAAGTGTTGCGTGATAATAAACTCTATGGTAATCTTGAGAAGTGCACATTTTGCAAACATAAGGTCATATTTCTGGGTTATGTTGTCTCTAAGCATGGAGTAGAAGTAGATGTGTCTAAAATTGAAGCTATTCAAAATTGGCCTACTCCCATGAATGTGAGTCAAGTAAGAAGTTTTCATGGTCTAGCTGGGTTTTATAGAAGGTTTGTGCCCAACTTTAGTACTATTGCTGCACCTTTGAATGACTTGACTAAAAAGGGTGTTCTTTTTGAGTGGGGCGCAGCCCAAGATCATGCTTTTGATGAACTGAAACGATTGTTAACTTCTGCACCGTTGCTTGCACTTCCTGATTTCAATAAGCAATTTGAGATTGAATGTGATGCTAGTGGTATTGGAATTGGTGGTGTGTTGATGCAAGAGGGTCGCCCAATTGCATATTTTCTGAGAAATTATCTGGTGCTAAGTTGAACTATCCTATATATGATAAAGAATTGTATGCTTTAATTAGAGTTCTTGAGGTTTGGCAACATTACTTGTGGCCAAAAGAATTTATCATACATTCTGATCATGAAGCTTTGAAATACCCGAAAGCTCGATCTACTTTGCATAAGCGTCTTGCTAAGTGGGTTGAGTTCATTGAGTCTTTTCCATACATTATTAAGCATAAGAAGGGAAAAGATAATATTGTTGCTGATGCTCTATCTAGGAAGAATATGCTATTAACTCAACTTGATGTTAAAATTCCTGGATTAGAGGTGCTATGTGATTTATATGCTACTGATCATGATTTTGCTGAACCATATCGCTTATGTGCTCTTGGTAAAGCATGGGACAAATATCACATACACGATGGGTTCTTGTTTAGAGCTAACAAACTATGTGTTCCAGAATCGTCTGTGCGTTTGCTCTTATTGCAGGAATCACATGCTCGGAGGTTTGATGGGTCACTTTGGGCGTGAGAAGACGCTACTCATGCTAGCTGACCACTTTTATTGTCCAAAGATGAGGCGGGACGTGGACAGGTATGTGAAGAGATGCATTACTTGCAACAAGTCCAAGTCCAAGCTGAAGCCTCACGGTTTGTATACTCCTTTACCGGCACCTACTACACCTTGGGAAGATATTAGTATGGATTTTGTGTTGGGTTTGCCGCGTACTAAAAGAGGCCATGATTCTATATTTGTGGTAGTGGACAGATTTTCTAAAATGTCACACTTTATTTCCTGCCACAAAAGCGACGATGCGTCGCATGTTGCTAACCTGTTTTTCAGGGAGGTTGTGCGACTACATGGAGTCCCGAAGACAATTGTTTCTGATCGTGACGTGAAGTTTATGAGCTACTTCTGGAAGACGCTGTGGGGAAAGCTAGGGACAAAGCTGTTGTTCAGTGCTACTTGTCATCCCCAAACTGATGGTCAAACTGAGGTGGTAAATAGAACATTGTCACAACTATTGAGATCCATGATCAAGAAGAACCTGAAGGAGTGGGAAGATTGTTTGCCGCATGTGGAGTTTGCTTATAACAGGGCGGTACATTCTACCACGGAGCTATGTCCTTTTGAGGTGGTGTATGGTTTCAAACAAATTACTCCACTTGACTTGTTGCCTTTGCCCATACATGAGAGAGTTAATATGGAGGCATCCAAGAGGGCAGATTTTGTGCGTAAGATCCATGTGAAGACTAAAGAGTTGATAGAGAAGAAAGGCAAGAGCAATGCTGCAAGGATGAACAAGAAGCGTAAGGAGATGTTGTTCAAGCCTGGTGATATGGTCTGGGTACATTTTCGCAAGGATAGGTTCCCGAAGCTGAGGAAGTCTAAGTTGAAGCCTCGTGGTGTTGGTCCTTACAAAGTGCTTGCCAAGATCAATGATAATGCATACTCAATAGATCTTCCAATTGATGAGTTTGGTGTCAGTAATTCTTTCAATGTTGCTGATTTGACACCATATGACGGAGAAGACCTTGGAGCGTCGGGGTCGACGCCTTTTGAAGGGGGGGGGGGGGGATGATGAGGACATCCCTACCTCAATGCCACCTCCGTCATTACAAGCTGAAGATGAACCTGCTGTGAAGCTCAAGTCCGATGAAGTTCGGATTGGACCAGTTACAAGGGCTCGTGCGAAGCTACTTAAACAACAGGTGAACTTGTTTCTCAACGGTACTTTGATTGATGAGAACTTTATACTTGCCTAAGTCCTATTACTTATGTATCATCGGTATCAAGAAGAGACGAGCATCGCACGAGGAGGAGAGGAGCAGCTGGACATGAAGACGGACGTCAAGATGGCCGTGAAGCTGGACATGGAGCTGGACATGAAGATATCTCATGAACGCGCGAGGGAGGAGCGGGAGGCATGCGCGAGAGGAGAAGAAGAAGTCCAGGCCGGCCCAGCACCCGGTCCGACCGGCCGCCAGACCGGCCGACCCGGTCCCTGGCCCGGTCGACCGGGCGCCAACCGGGCGCCGTTTATCGTACCGGACGAAGACCGGAAATTCTCGCAACTTTCCGGTTGCCGCCGGTTGACCGGACCCCAGACCGGCCGATCCGGTTTCCGCCCGGTTGAACTGGACCCCAGACCGGACGACCCGGCCCACAGCCCGGTCGACCGGATTCCAGACCGGACGAGTCCGAGTCTGTCTCGAACAGATCTATTCTGGGTCGGTTTTCTTTGTATCTTTTGGACCAGAACTTGTCCCGGACGCCTATATAAGTGCCCTGGACGCCCCCCTAGCTGCTTGAGACCACGTTTAAGATAAACCCTAGTTCTTAGTTGTTTGCTTATGCAAAACTATTGAATCCCTACACCATATTGCTTGATATTGTGTAGATCCTGATAAAGTCTTGTGTGATCTGCTTGTTCCATTGGGAATTAGAAGGTTGCAACTTACCGCTTCGTGGTCGGCGGCTACGTGCGCAAGTGTGTGGAGTTGCGAATATCTTGCAGGGTTGAGAGCTGTTGCATTGCCGACAGGGACCAATCGAGAGATCTCGTTGCGTCATACAAGTTATCATCCACTACATCGTCGTGTTCCTCCGCTGCTATCACCCCGTGATCATCATCACCACCGTTGCTTACTGAGAAGATCGGGCCACCCCTTATCACCGGCAAAGACACCGACGGCAAAGCAAACGTTGCCGTGCGCGTCGCCGATCTGCACGGCAAAGGCCATTGCCGTGCGTCCTTGTCTTTGCCGTGCGGCAGAGCGTTGCCGTGCGTGCGGGACTTTGCCGTGCGCGGTAACATTGCCGTGCGTGCGATACTTTGCCGTGCGTGGCAACGTTGCCGTGCGTGATTTCTGTGTCGTGCCGTTGGCTTTGCCGTGCGGCAGCAGGCCAGCCCGCACGGCAAAGGCCTTGCCAGCAGACCCTCCAGGACCTCCCAGGCGCACAGGTGAGCGCCACGTGGCCCCTTTGCCGTGCGTGTGCACACGGCAAAGTGACCAAAAGTCCTTTGCCGTGTGCACACACACGGAAAAGGGGCATGATTTTTTCATTTTTTTGCTGTTTTTCATTTATCCCTGCAGTTCAAATATTGCATTTCACAAATATAGTATATATATCAACATATGATCACCAAACACATCAACAACACCACAAATACGTCGAGCACACATAGTTCATGCATACAATCCGTTACATAGAGTGCATAGTCCATCCACACAAGTTACATAGAGTCCATAGTGCAACGTCCATAATTACAATCCATTACAAGCATACAATCCGACAAAGTGCACGAAGACCATGCCATCAACCTTGTCCGCCTCCATTGCTTGCGCCCGCCTCATCGTCATTGCCTTGTGACACATAATCTACAAGGTTGATGGAATTGGCATTTGTCATTTGCATAATGATCACTTAAACAAGCACAAGTAGCGGTTGGGCACAAGTGTAGGAGGACTCACCGCGGTTCATGCTCCGGATGATGTTCATGTTGTTCACGGTGACAGGTGTCCCCGGGCTCTGAGTGGGCGGTGGCGGCATCCACGGCATGGAGTAAGGTGGAGGAGCAGGAATACTCCCCGTGGAGAAGACGAAGCCGTCCGGCTCATCGGCCGGCTCATGTGTGCACTGCTCGTCTGTTGCATCATCTGCTGCTGTTGTTGCATCTGCTGCATCATCTGTGTCTGCTGCTGCTGATACTCCAGAATCTGCTGCTCCATCTGCGCCCTTTGCTCCTGGGCCGCCTGCTCCTTTGCTGCCATCTCCGCCTACGATGTGTTGTCGCGATGTCATTAACATTTCAATGGAAAGTATGTAAAGGAAAGGTAGAGGCCGGAGGAAGAACATACCCGTAACCGCTCGGCGAGCTAGATCCGAAGCCCGTGGCCGGGGACTCTACCTCAGGCTGGCCGCTCTTACGACCACGACGGATCTGGCGGAGAGAGGGAACCTTCGCTGGGTCGACGCACCCGTCACCAAGCCATAGGCGGCCATGCTTCAAGCCTTCTCCCGCAAGCACCACAACCTCAGGGTCAAAGTCCTCGGCCTCTGGGTTGGCGTCCTCGCCGTACTTCTGCTTGAACTTGGAGACATACGGCGTGCACTGGGTCTCGGATTGCGGGTTAACCCACACGGACCCCGTCTCAGGATGCGGCTTCTTCCTTTGCTTCATCTTCTTTAGCACGGCAAAGACGTTAGGCTTCGCTCCTGTCCGACTTCTGCCAAAAGAGAACATGTAATAAAGTGAAGTGGCACACCCTTGCAGAGTTAGCAAATATATAACATGAATTCAAAGAATGAAGGAACCATTAATTTGCTCACCTCGTTACGCAGGTGAAGAGAGATGGGGATGCTTGCCTTGGATATGCGATCCACCTCGCATCTCTGCCCGCTTCTTCTTGCCCTCCTCGTGCTTCTTGAGGTACTGGGGGCATGTCCACCACATGACCATCGCAAGAAAGCACCTGTCGTCTGCGCCGACGTAATGAGGAGGGTTCTACATGCACAAGATAAACCCATTATGTTAAAATAAACTACATGACGATAAAGAAATCAATAACACACAAATGCAAATACCTGCATGTACTGCCACGGCTGCATGAGCGTGTCGCGAGCGTCCTCCTTAGTCATGTGGACGAAGCGGTCGGCGTGCCAGTCGCGGACGCACTGAACACGTGCCTCGTAGTGCATGCCAGTCACCCTCTTCCTTGCAAGCTGGTGAAGGACATCATCGCATGCATTTTCCTTGCCCTCGGCCCTCTTGAAGTATTTCTGCAACCATGCACATAGGTAAAACAAGGGGCATTAGTGCAATTATTGTCAACCAAGGAGAGTGTATGAATGGTAAGAAGTCAAAAGTCACGTACCCAAAATTTGGCAACAACCAAGTCCACCATGGTGCCGCGGCCAAGAGGATCTTCCGCGAGGCTGTAGTGCACCCACCTCCAAGCTACGTCGCAGCCACCAGTAGGGAGATCGACTATCCCAGGGAAATACCTTCTAAGTAGGCCCCCAAGGATGTTCGAGTACCCACGTGGCGGCCTCTGCGACGGGTCTTCATACCTGAACGAGCTGCACCATGAAACGACAACATCAATATGTATGTGATAATAATTTTGATAATGACAAAATTGCGATAACGAAATGCCAAATATTAACATGTACCTCCTTCCATAGAGCTCTAGAACAACATGGTTGTAGCGCCAGTGCTTCAGCGCGGGGAGCTGTGTTATCCCACGCCGATATGGCCTCCTATCACATGGCCTCAGCCTCTCCACAGCTGGAACGTACTGGTAATCCTCCGGCGCTTGCCAAACTAGGTTTGGACCAGGATCGAACGGTAAGTTCCCCAACCCCTCATCCTCCAAGAGGTCCTCCTCGTCCCCCTCCTCCTGGTCCTCCCCACCCCCTCCTCCTCCTGGTCCTCCTCACCCCCGTACCGCTCCTGGTCCTCCCCACCCTTGTGGTGCTCCTGGTCCTCCACCTCATCATCATCATCGGCTGCGGGAGGGGGGCTAGGACTAGGAGTGAGTACCCGCGTCGCATTCTTCCTACGCGGTCGCACGTGCACTGGGGGAGCAACGAGAGGGGGGCTAGGAGGGGGGTAGTAGCTCGGCCCCGCCTCGAAGTCCCTGCACCTACCAAGTCCTTGAGCTTCTTTGTAAGACCACCACCCTTTTTCTTGGCGGCATGCTTCAATCACCTGCAAACACAAATGAAGAGAGTGGTTTATTAGTACGCAATATTGTAAAGAGATAAATATTAGTGAAAGCAACAGAAATATAAGTAGATGAACATTAATGAAAGCAACAATAATGCAAATAGATGAACATTAATTAGTGGAAGCAACAAATAGCTAGCATAGAGTTCTCTCAAACATAGCACGGAGTTCTTACAAATAACCTAGCTAGACAATCACGGTTACACGAGTTATTACAAATAGGCTAGCCTCACAATTACTACTACATAGATCAGTAGCCTGTGTCGCCATCCGTGATTGGACCGCATGTCTCCTCATCGTCATCAGGCTCGGCGAACCAATAATCATCAATGAAACCTGGAGGTGGTCCATCTGTATCGAGGTCAATCCCTGCTTTGAACGCCTCGAGCAAACTCAGGTCTTCCGAGGCACAAACATCCTCAGCTTCATCTTCTGCATTGTCTCCATCCATGCCCGCATCTTCTTGTTCATCGTCTACGACCATGTCATCGATATTCGGCAAGCCGATTGTGAAATGGCCGGAGAGCCCTTCTTCCTGATAAAACTCGACACTCTTTGCTGAGGGGTCTACGCGGCGGTAATCGTCCTTGTTTGGCGGGGGTGGCCTATTTCTTGAAGGCACCGTCATCACAACATCCCATCCATGTAGACGTTTTGTCGGGTTTTTGCACGCGTACGGGAGATAGAATACTTGAAAGGCCTGGGTAGCCAAGATGTACACATCCTCTCCCTTATAAACGGAGTTCCTTTCAACTTCGACCAACCCAATTTCAGGATCCCGTCTCACCCGACGTGGGTCAAACCAATGGCATTTGAAGATGACGGGATTTAGCCCTTTGTGAAACCCGTAATTCAGCTCGTATATACCCTCGACTCTTCCATAGTAATGGAGCCCATCATCACCTTGACATACCACCCCGCTATTTATTGTCTTCGCGTTGGGCCGGCTTGTTGTGTATTGATGGGTCTGGAAGCGATACCCGTTCACGTCATATGAGTTGAACGCTTCTACGGAATGGTCAAAGCCCCTAGGAATTTTTCTTAGCTCTGACTTCATCTCTTTGTCAGTTCTTGCCTACAAGTTTAGCACGAGAAGTTTAGAACGAGAAATGACCGATAAATGTCGGAAGTGCTAGCTAATTTGGATAGAATAGTACCAAATTACAAAACCAGCTACTCGAAACCGAAACCGCCGCCCTTATCGAAAATTTGCTTGGATTCTTCCGGGGTAGGCTCCCTGTGGGTATTCTTCCAATGTATAGCCTTGAATTGCCTATACCGATGAAAAGAGGAAGAGTTAGCCACGAACATACGAGTGGATCAAGGCCGTGAATGTTTGCGAATAATTAAATGGTTCGCACTTACTCGATGTACGGCTTCACTTCGACCATGGTGTTTAAGACATACGAGTGGATCAAGGTCCGCTCATGTAGGTCCGTTATGTACGGCTTCGAGCCACTTGACTTGCCACCAAGCCCCACGAAGATGCTAAGCTTGGGTACTTCTTCAATGTTGGCGGCATTGTAACGGAGGACCGGGTTGTGCTTTGTGGGAATGTTGGGATCATAGTGCTTAGTGGTGAAGTTTGCCACCTCCACGTTCGGGACTGCCTCGGCTATGGATGCTTCGATCTTGCATTTATTGCCAGTCATTTGACGAAGCTTTTGTGTTTCTCTCTCGGGACCAAACTGCCAACGGCCCCAATTCGGGCCCCCCTTTAAGCACTCCTCCGCGAGGTGCAGGATCATGTGTTGCATCGGATTAAAGAACCCTGGAGGAAAGATCTTCTCTAGATCGCAAAGCAACACGGGTGCCTCTTTATCCAGCTTCTCAATCACTTTAGTGTCTAACTCCCTAGCACAAATCTGGCGGAAGAAAAAACTCAACCTCGCTAGCACTCGCCAAGTCTTCTCAGAGACATAGCCTCGAATCATCACCGGCATTATCCGCTCAAGCCATATGTGGTAGTCATGACTCTTCAGTCCTTGTACTCGCAACGTTTCAATGTTCAGACCCTCATCCAGTTGGCTGCGAACCCATCGAGGAAAAACAAGGAGTCCTTCATCCATTGGAAGACCTCCCTTTTTGGGCCTTTGTGAGGCGGAACGGAGCGTGTGGCTTAGTCCAAGTTTTTTGGCACCATGAGGTGGCTGCATGTTCAACTCCGGCCTATCGCACCACATTTCTTGATCAATTCGAGCCTTTATGTTATCCTTCGTCTTCTTAGTGTCCACAATCGTGCTCCAAATGGCTTCACTGATATTCTTCTCGGTGTGCATTACATCAATGTTATGCGGGAGCTCAAGAAACTCGAAGTAAGGGAGCTTCCATAAGCACGGCTTGTGAGTCCATTGGTGTGTCTCCCCATATCCCAAGAAACCATTCCCATCAGGGCTAGGCTGAAGAGCATCTAACTCGGCCTTGACTTCCGTTCCGGTCTTCAGAATTGGCTTCGGGCCACTGACAACACGGCCTTTCTTGAAACTCTTTACATCACTCCTGTATGCATGCCTCCGCTCAAGGAACTGTCAAGCTTCATCAAAGCATGAATACTTGCCTCCCTTGTTTAGCCAGAAGAAAGTAACGACTCTGCCCGCACTGTGGGCAAGGCCACTTCCCATGTGTACACCACCCGCGAGAACAAAGCACGTGCCTGGCAGGTCATGCAGGGACGTGTGGTACCACACATACATATCGAAGTACTCCTTCTTTGATGCGTCATATGTTCGGATTCCGCGACCTTCCCAGCCACGAACCAAGTCATCCACCGGCGGTTCCGGTACACATTCATGTTCTTACCCGGGTATTTGGGCCCCGGGATTATCATCGACACAAACATGTTCTATGATCTCATGCGGACGCCGGGGGAGGTTCATGGGAATAACAAACACTGGCCAACAACGCGTATACTGCAGCCGACATACCATATGGATTGAACCCATCGGTTGATATCGCAACCGCTACGCTGCTCGGGTCACACTGCTTTCAGTGGAAATTTCTTGACAAAGTTCTTCCATGCAGTACCATTCGACGGATGTATCATCTTGTCGGTGTATCTGTTTCCTTCCACGGCCCACCTCATCTGCTGGGCAGTATCCTCGGTCATCAAGAGCCGCTGGATCCTCGGTAGAACTGGAAGATAGCGGAGGATATTCTTGGCAATCGTGGTCTGCCTCTTCTGACCATCACCATTGCGGTCTACCTCAAAGTACCTAGAGGAATTGCATTTGATGCAATAATTTGTGTCGGCGTGCTCCTCTCTGAATAGCATGCATCCCTTTGGACAAGCGTGTATCTGCTGAGATGACATCTTAAGGTCACTGAGCAATTTGGTCGAATAGTAGAAGTTTTGCGGCAAGAGGTGCCCTTTCGGCAGAAGGCTGCCTACGATGACCGAGAAGTTCATCGAACCCATCTCTGCACAAGTTCCTATGGCACTTCAAGGCCATAAGGCGAGCGATGGCATCTAGTTGGGTAACCTCTGTATTTTCATGTAGGGGTTTCTGCGAAGCAAACAGAGCCTCATAATACTCCTTTGTGTTTTCCTCCGGGTCCTCACTTGTCTCTGCATCCTGAGGTGTCTCCACCTCTACATGAGGGCTTTCAGGTACATTACCATTAGCCAAGTTTTCTAAGCACCTATCAAAACCAGTGTCATATTCCCCCTAGGTTGAATCTGCCGCACCTCCTTCCTAGCACGTTTCTTTGCCTTTTCTCCATGGTAAGTCCAAATCTTGTAGGACGGTGTGAACCCAAACTTGATCAGGTGCATACTCATAGTTTCCTTGTCCTGTGCCTTTTGGTTAGCGCACTTACTACAAGGGCACCAAACTCTTATAGGTCTGCTAGGGATGGCAAACGCCCTATCCACAAACTGCTCGGTCTTTTCTCCCCATTCATCAGTATAGTTCCACTGACTGATTCTGCCATCGTACATCCAGCCACGATTATCCATCCTCTAATCAGCAACAAAACAGACGAACATAGCATTTATATATCAAATAGGAAATAAATGCATCATATCTTTTTTTACGCGTGCATCAACCTGAAACTCTACTAGGTGGGCTCCTAGCAGCCGCCGGATCCGTAGATTGAGTACGTTCTCCCAGCTCTACCCCGATCCGAGACAGAATTTCGGCAGCACCTCCCCGCTGCTCTCCTGATACACGTCTCGACAAAAAGCCGAGAGGGGTGTGCATCCGGAGAACAACGGGGAGGTGCTACCAAAATCCTGTCTCGGATCGGGGTAGAGCAGGGAGAACGTACCCAACTACGCATCCGCCGGCTGTCCCGATAAATGCCGTAAGAGTTATGGTTCATAATATGCGAGACTACTAATGCATATTTATCCGCGTAACCCTTACGGTCGGGAAGAGACGCCTAGGTATCGCGACAGACTTGGTGATCTAGACACAAAAAAAACCTAGGTACAAGAGAGGCGAACGGATTCTCACCCTCGAAGCGTGATCGACTGCCGGTGAAGAAGACCAACGACCCTCCGGCAAAATCCCCTCCGTCCCTCTGAGCAACGCTCCTCAAGCGCCCCGACAACGCCGGCCCCTGTGTCCACCCCGAAGCATCGCCTGTAAATGCGGAAAAATAAATTAGTCATTCAAGTCTTGCTGATCCAATTCCTATTTTAAACTAAATCCTATTTCTATTTTACTTTTTGCCCTAAATATTATTTTCTACAGTTAACCTAAATCCTACTTCTACTAAATCATACATTCTACTAAATACTACATTCTAAAGCACTAAATCCTAGTATAGCTACTAACAAGATCAGCTTACCTGCAGATGCGGCGCGAGGAGGCCAGGCGAAGGAGCGGCGGCCGGAGCAGGGTAGGTCGAGGCGGCTCGGGCCGGGGGCAGGTTGAGGCGGTGCGTGCCGGGGGGTCAGGGCGAGGCGGTAGGGGCAGCAGCAGCTCGGGTGGTGGCGGCTCGGTGGGGGCATGGGCGGCAGGGGTAGCCGGCCGAGGTGGAGGAGGAGTGCAGGGCCCGAGGTGGAGGAGGGGGCAGCCGGCCGAGGTGGAGGAGGAGGGCAGGGGCCGGGGCGGGCGAGCAGCACCTGCAGCAGGCCGGCGCGCGAGCAGCAGGGGCGTGCGGCAGTAGCAGGCAGGGGAGTGGCCCGCGGCGGTGGCGACGTGGGCGACTCCGGTGGCACGCGGGTGGGGCACGGGAGGGTGGGGGAGAGAGGTGAGGCGTGGGCGGGGCAGCGGACGGCGGCGGCGGAGGTGAGGCGTGGGCGGCGGACGGCGGCGGCGGAGATGAGGCATGGGCGGCGGCGGCGTGGGAGGATGCAGAGGTGGGCGGCGTGTGGAGAGATGGCTAGCTAGTCGGGACGATGCGCGTGTATGGATAGGGTCAATTATTGGCTCGTTGCCGTGCGGGGTGTCTTTGCCGTGCGGCAAAGCACCTTTGCCGTGCGGGGCGTCTTTGCCGTGCGCATGGCAGCCTTTGCCGTGCGGCAGGCTTCTTTGCCGTGTGCCTGCGCACGGCAACGATTTTTTTTTACCATTTCATTTATAAGGGTGCTAGGATGATTTTGTACCCTTTAGTTCTGACATTGATATAAGGGATTTGAGGCTAGATAGTATGCTTTGGTTCACTCAAAACCATTGTAGGAGGTTACATAGAATACAACTACTAACTTGTACAATTATTGTATTGTATTTTCACGAGGGTCTGATCCTTGAGAGAAAGCCGTAAATAAGACTCGATCGTGAAGAGAAGGAGGAAAATGTGTACCATGCTATGAAATGGATGAATTCATGCTCAAATTAGCAGAGCAAGAATAAAGGCTATGCAAATATCTTTACCTTGACCCTCCTCAGCAGATTGTATCCTGTCATGCCAGGCCGGCATGCAGTAGTCAGTGACTGCATGTGGGCCTATGACATGTGTCAAAGTGTGGTGCAAGGTGTAATGGTTCAAAAGTAGCTCCCCTAAACCCTAGACCCTAGCCCTAACCCTACACCTAACCCTAACCAGTAGATCAGGCACACCCTCGATCGTGTGATAATGGCTCGAGTTGCGGGTGTATGTGCCAAAGGGTCCCAATCTTGGTTCTCCATGTGTATATGTCCTAAACAAACCAAAAAGAATGAAAATATACATTGGTGCACCCTCGCGCGGAGAAATCTAGGGGGGTAGACCCGCCGGGGCACACGTTCCGCTGTTTTGGGGGGAGGAGGGGGAGAACGACCGCCGGAACCCCAGAACCCCACCAAATCTTGCATGTGGGCCTATGACATGTGTCAAAGTGTGGTACAAGGTGTAATGGTGCAAAAGTAGCTCCCCTAAACCCTAGACCCTAGCCCTAACCCTAACCAGTAGATCAGGCACACCCTCGATCGTGTGATAATGGCTCGAGCTGCGGGTGTATGTGCCAAAGGGTCCCAATCTTGGTTCTCCATGTGTATATGTCCTAAACAAACCTAAAAGAATGAAAAAATACATTGGTGCACCCTCGCGCGGAGAAATCTACGGGGGTAGACCCGCCGGGACACGCATACCGCTGTTTTGGGGGGAGGAGGGGGAGAACGACCGCCGGAACACCGGAACCCCACCAAATCTTGCATGTGGGCCTATGACATGTGTCAAAGTGTGGTTCAAGTTGTAATAGTATAAAAGTGGCTCCCCTAAACCCTAAACCCTAGCCCTAACCCTACACCTAACCCTAACCAGCAGATCAGGCACACCCTTGATCGTGTGATAACGGCTCGAGCTGCGGGTGTATGTGCCAAAGGGTCCCAATCTTGGTTCTCCATGTGTATATGTCCTAAACAAACCTAAAAGAATGAAAAGGTACATTTGTGCAGCCTCGCGCGGAGAAATCTACGGGGGTAGACCCGCCGGGGCACGCATACCGCTGTTTTGGGGGGAGGAGGGGGAGAACGACCGCCGGAGCACCGGAACCCCACCAAATCTTGCATGTGGGCCTATGAAATGTGTCAAAGTGTGGTGCAAGGTGTAATAGTGCAAAAGTAGCTCCCCTAAACCCTAGCCCTAACCCTACACCTAACCCTAACCAGTAGATCAGGCACACCCTCGATCGTGTGATAATGCCTCGAGCTGCGGGTGTATGTGCCAAAGGGTCCCAATCTTGGTTCTCCATGTGTATATGTCCTAAACAAACCTAAAAGAATGAAAAATTACATTGTTGCACCCTCGCGCGGAGAAATCTACGGGGGTAGACCCGCCGGGGCACGCATACCGCTGTTTTGGGGGGAGGAGGGGGAGAACAACCGCCGGAACACCAGAACCCCACCAAATCCTGCATGTGGGCCTATGACATGTGTCAAAGTGTGGTTCAAGGTGTAATGGTGCAAAAGTAGCTCCCCTAAACCCTAAACCCTAGCCCTAACCCTACACCTAACCAGTAGATCAGGCACACCCTCGATCGTGTGATAATGGCTCGAGATGCGGGTGTATGTGCCAAAGGGTCCCAATCTTGGTTCTACATGTGTATATGTCATAAACAAACCTAAAAGAATGAAAAATTACATTGGTGCACCCTCGCGCGGAGAAATCTACGGGGGTAGACCCGCCGGGGCACGCATACAGCTGTTTTGGGGGGAGGAGGGGGAGAACGACCGCCGGAACACCGGAACCCCACCAAATCTTGCATGTGGGCCTATGACATGTGTCAAAGTGTGGTGCAAGGTGTAATGGTGCAAAAGTAGCTCCCTAAACCCTAAACCCTAGCCCTAACCGTACACCTAACCCTAACCAGTAGATCAGGCACACCCTCGATCGTGTGATAATGGCTCGAGCTGTGGGTGTATGTGCCAAAGGGCCCAATCTTGGTTCTCCATGTATATATGTCCTAAACAAACCTAAAAGAATGAAAAGGTACAGTGGTGCACCCTCGCACGGAGAAATCTAGGGGGGTAGACCCGCCGGGGCACACGTTCCGCTGTTTTGGGAGGAGGAGGGGGAGAACGACCGCCAGAACACCGGAACCCCACCAAATCTTGCATGTGGGGCTATGACATGTGTCAAAGTGTGGTGCAAGGTTTAATAGTGCAAAAGTAGCTCCCCTAAACCCTAAAACCTTGCCCTAACCCTACACCTAACCCTAACCAGTAGATCAGGCACACCCTCGATCGTGTGATAATGGCTCGAGCTGCGGGTGTATGTGCCAAAGGGTCCCAATCTTGGTTCTCCATGTGTATATGTCCTAAACAAACCTAAAATAATGAAAAGGTACATTGGTGCACCCTCGCGCGGATAAATCTAGGGGGGTAGACCCGACGGGGCACACGTTCCGCTGTTTTGGGGGGAGGAGGGGGAGAACGACCACCGGAACACCGGAACCCCACCAAATCTTGCATGTGGGCCTATGACATGTGTCAAAGTGTGGTGCAAGGTGTAATAGTGCAAAAGTAGCTCCCCTAAACCCTAAACCCTAGCCCTAACCCTACACCTAACCCTAACCAGTAGATCAGGCACACCCTCGATCGTGTGATAATGGCTCGAGTTGCGGGTGTATGTGCCAAAGGGTCCCAATCTTGGTTCTACATGTGTATATGTCCTAAACAAACCTAAAAGAATGAAAAGGTACATTGGTGCACCCTCGCGCGGAGAAATCTAGGGGGGTAGACCCGCCGGGGCACACGTTCCGCTGTTTTGGGGGGAGGAGGGGGAGAACGACCGCCGGAACACCGGAACCCCACCAAATCTTGCATGTGGGCCTATGACATGTGTCAAAGTGTGGTGCAAGGTGTAATGGTGCAAAAGTAGCTCCCCTAAACCCTAGACCCTAGCCCTAACCCTAACCAGTAGATCAGGCACACCCTCGATCGTGTGATAATGGCTCGAGCTGCGGGTGTATGTGCCAAAGGGTCCCAATCTTGGTTCTCCATGTTTATATGTCCTAAACAAACCAAATAGAATGAAAAATTACATTGGTGCACCCGCTGGGGCACCCATACCGCTGTTTTGGGGGGAGGAGGGGGAGAACGACCGCCGGAACACCGGAACCCCACCAAATCTTGCATGTGGGCCTATGACATGTGTCAAACTGTGGTTCAAGGTGTAATAGTGCAAAAGTAGCTCCCCTAAACCCTAAACCCTAGCCCTAACCCTACACCTAACCCTAACCAGTAGATCAGGCACACCCTCGATCGTGTGATAACGGCTCGAGCTGCGGGTGTATGTGCCAAAGGGTCCCAATCTTGGTTCTCCATGTGTATATGTCCTAAACAAACCTAAAAGAATGAAAAGGTACATTTGTGCAGCCTCGCGCGGAGAAATCTACGGGGGTAGACCCGCCGGGGCACGCATACCGTTGTTTTGGGGGGAGGAGGGGGAGAACGACCGCCGGAGCACCGGAACCCCACCAAATCTTGCATGTGGGCCTATGACATGTGTCAAAGTGTGGTGCAAGGTGTAATAGTGCAAAAGTAGCTCCCCTAAACCCTAAACCCTAGCCCTAACCCTACACCTAACCCTAGACAGTAGATCAGGCACACCCTCGATCGTGTGATAATGGCTCGAGCTGCGGGTGTATGTGCCAAAGGGTCCCAATCTTGGTTCTCCATGTGTATATGTCCTAAAAAAAACCTAAAAGAATGAAAAATTACATTGGTGCACCCTCGCGTGGAGAAATCTACGGGGGTAGACCCGCCGGGGCACGCATACCGCTGTTTTGGGGGGAGGAGGGGGAGAACGACCGCCGGAACACCGGAACCCCACCAAATCTTGCATGTGGGCCTATGAAATGTGTCAAAGTGTGGTTTGATGGCGTGTAACTCACACGTTCGTTGGGAACCCCAAGAGGAAGGTATGATGCGCACAGCAGCAAGTTTTCCCTCAGAAAGAAACCAAGGTTTATCGAACCAGGAGGAGCCAAGAAGCACGTTGAAGGTTGATGGCGGCGGGATGTAGTGCGGCGCAACACCGGGATTCCGGCGCCAACGTGGAACCTCGCACAACACAACCAAAGTACTTTGCTCCCAACAAAACAGGTGAGGTTGTCAATCTCACCGGCTTGCTGTAACAAAGGATTAACCGTATTGTGTGGAAGATGATTGTTTGCAGAAAACAGTAGAACAAGTATTGCGAGTAGATTGTATTTCAGTAAAGAGAATTGGACCGGGGTCCACGAGTTCACTAGAGGTGTCTCTCCCATAAGACGAACAGCATGTTGGGTGAACAAATTACGAGTTGGGCAATTGACAAATAAAGAGAGCATGACCATGCACATACATATCATGATGATTATAGTGAGATTTAATTGGGCATTACGACAAAGTACATAGACCGTCATCCAACCGCATCTATGCCTAAAAAGTCCACCTTCGAAGTTATCATCCGAACCCCCTCCGGTATTAAGTTGCAAAGCAACGGACAATTGCATTAAGTATGGTGCGTAATGTAATCAACAACTACATCCTTAGACATAGCATCAATGTTTTATCCCTAGTGGCAACGAGCACAACACAACCTTAGAACTTTCTCATCATCGTCCCGGTGTCAATGCAGGCATGAACCCACTATCGAGCATAAGTACTCCCTCTTGGAGTTACAAGCATCTACTTGGCCAGAGCATCTACTAGTAACGGAAAGCATGCAAGATCATAAACAACACGTAGATATAACTTTGATAATCAACATAACAAGTATTCTCTATTCATCGGATCCCAACAAACGCAACATATAGAATTACGGATAGATGATCTTGATCATGGTAGGCAGCTCACAAGATCCAACAATGATAGCACAATGGGGAGAAGACAACCATCTAGCTACTGCTATGGACCCATAGTCCAGGGGTAGACTACTCACTCATCACTCCGGAGGCGACCATGGCGGTGTAGAGTCCTCCGGAAGATGAATCCCCTCTCCGGCAGGGTGCCGGAGGCGATCTCCTGGATCCCCCGAGATGGGATCGGCGGTGGCGGCGTCTCAGTAAGGTTTTCCGTATCGTGGCTCTCGGTACTGGGGGTTTCGTCACGGAGGCTTTAAGTAGGCGGAAGGGCAGGTCAGGAGGCGGCACGGGGGGCCCACACCATAGGGCCGCGCGGCCAGGGGTGGGGCCGCGCCGCCCTAGGGTTTGGCCACCCCGTGGCCCCTCTTCGTCTCTCCTTCGGACTTCTGGAAGCTTCGTGGAAAAATAGGCCCCTGGGCTTTGATTTCGTCCAATTCCGAGAATATTTTGTTACTAGGATTTCTGAAACCAAAAACAGCGTAAAACGACGAATCGGCACTTCGGCATCTTGTTAATAGGTTAGTTCCGGAAAATGCACGAATATGACATAAAGTGTGCATAAAACATGTAGATAACATCAATAATGTGGCATGGAACATAAGAAATTATCGATACGTCGGAGACGTATCAGCATCCCCAAGCTTAGTTCTGCTCGTCCCGAGCGGGTAAAACGATAACACGGATAATTTCGAAGTGACATGCCATCATAATCTTGATCATACTATTTGTAAAGCATATGTAGTGAATGCAGCGATCAAAACAATGTATATGACATGAGTAAACAAGTGAATCATAAAGCAAAGACTTTTCATGAATAGCACTTCAAGACAAGCATCAATAAGTCTTGCATAAGAGTTAACTCATAAAGCAACAATTCATAGTAAAAGCATTGAAGCAACACAAAAGAAGATTAAGTTTCAGCGGTTGCTTTCAACTTGTAACATGTATATCTCATGGATATTGTCAACATAGAGTAATATAATAAGTGCAATAAGCAAGTATGTAGGAATCAATGCATAGTTCACACAAGTGTTTGCTTCTTGAGGTGGAGAGAAATAGGTGAACTGACTCAACATTGAAAGTAAAAGAATGGTCCTCCATAGAGGAAAAGCATCGATTGCTATATTTGTGCTAGAGCTTTGATTTTGAAAACATGAAACAATTTTGTCAACGGTAGTAATAAAGCATATGAGTTATGTAAATTATATCCTACAAGTTGCAAGCCTCATGCATAGTATACTAATAGTGCCCGCACCTTGTCCTAATTAGCTTGGACTACCGGATCATTACAATGCACTGTTTTTACCAAGTGTCACAAAGGGGTACCTCTATGCCGCCTGTACAAAGGTCTAAGGAGAAAGCTCGCATTGGATTTCTCGCTATTGATTATTCTTCAACTTAGACATCCATACCGGGACAACATAGACAACAGATAATGGACTCCTCTTTTATGCATAAGCATGTAACAACAATTAATAATTTTCTCATTTGAGATTGAGGATATATGTCCAAAACTGAAACTTCCACCATGGATCATGGCTTTAGTTAGCGGCCCAATGTTCTTCTCTAACATATGCATGCTTAACCATAAGGTGGTAGATCTCTCTTACTTCAGACAAGACGAACATGCATAGCAACTCACATGAAATTCAACAATGAATAGTTGATGGCGTCCCCAGTAAACATGGTTATCGCACAACAAGCAACTTAATAAGAGATAAAGTGCATAATTACATATTCAATACCACAATAGTTTTTAAGCTATTTGTCCCATGAGCTATATATTGCAAAGGTGAAGAATGGAATTTTAAAGGTAGCACTCAAGCAATTTACTTTGGAATGGCGGAAAATACCATGTAGTAGGTAGGTATGGTGGACACAAATGGCATAGTGGTTGGCTCAAGTATTTTGGATGCATGAGAAGTATTCCCTCTCGATACAAGGTTTAGGCTAGCAAGGTTTATTTGAAACAAACACAAGGATGAACCGGTGCAGCAAAACTCACATAAAAGACATATTGAAAACATTATAAGACTCTACACCGTCTTCCTTGTTGTTCAAACTCAATACTAGAAATTATCTAGACCTTAGAGAAACCAAATATGCAAACCAAATTTTAGCATGCTCTATGTATTTCTTCATTAATGGGTGCAAAGCATATGATGCAAGAGCTTAATCATGAGCACAACAATTGCCAAGTATCACATTACCCAAGACATTTATAGCAATTACTACATGTATCATTTTTCAATTCCAACCATATAACAATTTAACGAAGGAGAAACTTCGCCATGAATACTATGAGTAGAAACCAAGGACATACTTGTCCATATGCTACAGCGGAGTGTGTCTCTCTCCCATAAAGTGAATGCTAGGATCCATTTTATTCAAACAAAAACAAAAAACAAAAACAAACCGACGCTCCAAGAAAAAGCACATAAGATGTGATGGAATAAAAATATAGTTTCAGGGGAGGAACCTGATAATGTTGTCGATGAAGAAGAGGATGCCTTGAGCATCCCCAAGCTTAGACGCTTGAGTCTTCTTAATATATGCAGGGGTGAACCACCGGGGCATCCCCAAGCTTAGAGCTTTCACTCTCCTTGATCATGTTGCATCATACTCCTCTCTTGATCCTTGAAAACTTCCTCCACACCAAACTCGAAACAACTCATTAGAGGGTTAGTGCACAATATAAATTGACATATTCAGAGGTGACACAATCATTCTTAACACTTCTGGACATTGCATAATGCTACTGGACATTAGTGGATCAAAGAAATTCATCCAACATAGCAAAAGAGGCAATGCGAAATAAAAGGCAGAATCTGTCAAAACAGAACAGTTCGTATTGACGAATTTTAAAATGGCACCAGACTTGCTCAAATGAAAATGCTCAAATTGAATGAAAGTTGCGTACATATCTGAGGATCACTCACGTAAATTGGCATAATTTTCTGAGTTACCTACAGAGGGATTTTGCCCAGATTCGTGACAGCAAAGAAATCTGGAACTGCGCAGTAATCCAAATCTAGTACTTACTTTTCTATCAACGGCTTAACTTGGCACAACAAAACACAAAACTAAGATAAGGAGAGATTGATACAGTAGTAAACAACTTCCAAGACACAAAATAAAAACAAAGTACTGTAGGTAAAAACATGGGTTGTCTCCCACAAGCGCTTTTCTTTAACGCCTTTCAGCTAGGCGCAGAAAGTGTGTATCAAGTATTATCAAGAGACGAAGTGTCAACATCATAATTTGTTCTCATAATAGAATCAAAAGGGTACTTCATTCTCTTTCTAGGGAAGTGTTCCATACCTTTCTTGAGAGGAAATTGATATTTTATATTACCTTCCTTCATATCAATGATAGCACCAACAGTTCGAAGAAAAGGTCTTCCCAATATAATGGGACAAGATGCATTGCATTCAATATCCAAGACAACAAAATCAACGGGAATAAGGTTATTGTTAACGGTAATGCGAACATTATCAACTTTACCCAAAGGTTTCTTTGTAGAATGATCAGCAAGATTAACATCCAAATAACAATTTTTCAGCGGTGGCAAGTCAAGCATATCATAAATTTTCTTAGGCATAACAGAAATACTTGCACCAAGATCACATAAAGCATTACAATCAAAATCTTTAACCTTCATCTTAATGATGGGCTCCCAACCATCCTCTAGCTTTTTAGGAATAGAGGCTTCACGCTCTAATTTCTCTTCTCTAGCTTTTATGAGAGCATTTGTAATATGATGTGTAAAAGCCAAATTTATAGCACTAGCATTAGGACTTTTAGCAAGTTTTTGCAAGAACTTTATAACTTCAGAGATGTGGCAATCATCAAAATTCAAACCATTATAATCTAAAGCAATGGGATCATCATCCCCAATGTTGGAAAAAATTTCAGCAGCTTTATCACAGGCAGTTTCAGCAGTTTTAGCAGTTTCAGGCTGTTTCTCGCGCTTTGCATTAAAAGTGGAAACATTGCTAACACCAATTCTTTTATTAGTATTAGTAGGAGGTGCAGCAACATGTGTAGCATTAACATTACTAGTGGTGGTAATAGTCCAAACTTTAGCTATATTCTTCTCTTTAGCTAGTTTTTCATTTTCTTCTCTATCCCACCTAGCACGCAGCTCAGCCATTAATCTTATATTCTCATTAATTCTAACTTGAATGGCATTTGCTGTAGTAACAATCTTATTATGATGATTCTCATTAGGAAAAACTTTTGATTTCAAAAGATCAACATCAGCGGCAAGACTATCGACTTTAGAAGCAAGTATATAAATTTTCCCAAGCTTTTCTTCAACAGATTTGTTAAAAGCAGTTTGCGTACTAATAAATTCTTTAAGCATGGCTTCAAGTCCAGGGGTGAACTCCTATTATTGTTGTAAGAATTCCCATAAGAATTACCATAGCCGTTGCCATTATTATAAGGATATGGCCTATAGTTGTTACTAGAATTGTTCCGGTAAGCATTGTTGTTGAAATTATTGTTTTTAATGAAGTTCACATCAACATGTTCTTCTTGTGCAACCAATGAAGCTAATGGAACATTATTAGGATCAATACTAGTCCTATCATTCACAAGCATAGACATAGTAGCATCAATCTTATCACTCAAGGAAGAGGTTTCTTCGACAGAATTTACCTTCTTACCTTGGGGAGCTCTTTTCGTGTGCCATTCAGAGTAGTTGATCATCATATTATCAAGAAGCTTTGTTGCTTCACCAAGAGTGATGGACATAAAGGTACCTCCAGCAGCTGAATCCAATAGGTTCCGCGAAGAAAAATTTAGTCCCGCATAGAAGGTTTGGATGATCATCCAAGTAGTCAGTCCATGAGTTGGGCAATTTTTAACCGAGAGATTTCATTCTTTCCCAAGCTTGAGCAACATGTTCAGTATCTAATTGTTTAAAATTCATTATGCTACTCCTCAAAGATATAATTTTAGCAGGGGGATAATATCTACCAATAAAAGCATCCTTGCATTTAGTCCATGAATCAATACTATTCTTAGGCAGAGATAGCAACCAATCTTTAGCTCTTCCTCTTAATGAGAAAGGGAACAATTTTAGTTTAATAATATCACCATCTACATCTTTATATTTTTGCATTTCACATAGTTCAACAAAATTATTAAGATGGGCAGCAGCATCATCAGAACTAACACCAGAAAATTGCTCTCGCATAACAAGATTCAGTAAAGCAGGTTTAATTTCAAAGAATTCTGCTGTAGTAGCAGGTGGAGCAATAGGTGTGCATAAGAAATCATTATTATTTGTGGTTGTGAAGTCACACAACTTAGTATTTTCAGCGTTGGCCATTTTAGCAATAGTAAATAAAGCAAACTAGATAAAGTAAATGCAAGTAAACTAATTTTTTTTTGTGTTTTTGATATAGCAAACAAGATAGCAAATAAAGTAAAACTAGCAACTAATTTTTTTGTATTTTGATTTAGTGCAGCAAACAAAGTAGTAAATAAAACTAAGCAAGACAAAAAAAAGTAAAGAGATTGAGAAGTGGAGACTCCCCTTGCAGCGTGTCTTGATCTCCCCGACAACGGCGCCAGAAAAAGAGCTTGATGGCGTGTAACTCACACGTTCGTTGGGAACCCCAAGAGGAAGGTATGATGCGCACAGCAGCAAGTTTTCCCTCAGAAAGAAACCAAGGTTTATCGAACCAGGAGGAGCCAAGAAGCACGTTGAAGGTTGATGGCGGCGGGATGTAGTGCGGCGCAACACCAGGGATTCCGGCGCCAACGTGGAACCTGCACAACACAACCAAAGTACTTTGCCCCAACGAAGCAGTGAGGTTGTCAATCTCACCGGCTTGCTGTAACAAAGGATTAACCGTATTGTGTGGAAGATGATTGTTTGGAGAAAACAGTAGAACAAGTATTGCAGTAGATTGTATTTCAGTAAAGAGAATTGGACCGGGGTCCACAGTTCACTAGAGGTGTCTCTCCCATAAGACGAACAGCATGTTGGGTGAACAAATTACAGTTGGGCAATTGACAAATAAAGAGAGCATGACCATGCACATACATATCATGATGATTATAGTGAGATTTAATTGGGCATTACGACAAAGTACATAGACCGTCATCCAACCGCATCTATGCCTAAAAAGTCCACCTTCAGAGTTATCATCCGAAACCCCTCCAGTATTAAGTTGCAAAGCAACAGACAATTGCATTAAGTATGGTGCGTAATGTAATCAACAACTACATCCTTAGACATAGCATCAATGTTTTATCCCTAGTGGCAACAGCACAACACAACCTTAGAACTTTCGTCACTCGTCCCGGTGTCAATGCAGGCATGAACCCACTATCGAGCATAAGTACTCCCTCTTGGAGTTACAAGCATCTACTTGGCCGGAGCATCTACTAGTAACGGAAAGCATGCAAGATCATAAACAACACGTAGATATAACTTTGATAATCAACATAACAAGTATTCTCTATTCATCGGATCCCAACAAACGCAACATATAGAATTACGGATAGATGATCTTGATCATGTTAGGCAGCTCACAAGATCCAACAATGATAGCACAATGGGGAGAAGACAACCATCTAGCTACTGCTATGGACCCATAGTCCAGGGGTAGACTACTCACTCATCACTCCGGAGGCGACCATGGCGGTGTAGAGTCCTCCGGGAGATGAATCCCCTCTCCGGCAGGGTGCCGGAGGCGATCTCTCGGATCCCCCGAGATGGGATCGGCGGTGGCGGCGTCTCGAGAAGGTTTTCCGTATCGTGGCTCTCGGTACTGGGGGTTTCGTCACGGAGGCTTTAAGTAGGCGGAAGGGCAGGTCAGGAGGCGGCACGGGGGGCCCACACCATAGGGCCGCGCGGCCAGGGGTGGGGCCGCGCCGCCCTAGGGTTTGGCCACCCCGTGGCCCCTCTTCGTCTCTCCTTCGGACTTCTGGAAGCTTCGTGGAAAAATAGGCCCCTGGGCTTTGATTTCGTCCAATTCCGAGAATATTTCGTTACTAGGATTTCTGAAACCAAAAACAGCAGAAAACAAGAATCGGCACTTCGGCATCTTGTTAATAGGTTAGTTCCAGAAAATGCACGAATATGACATAAAGTGTGCATAAAACATGTAGATAACATCAATAATGTGGCATGGAACATAAGAAATTATCGATACGTCGGAGACGTATCATGGTTCAAGGTGTAATGGTGCAAAAGTAGCTCCCCTAAACCCTAAACCCTAGCCCTAACCCTACACCTAACCCTAACCAGTAGATCAGGCACACCCTCGATCGTGTGATAATGGTTCGAGCTGCGGGTGTATGTGCCAAAGGGTCCCAATATTGGTTCTCCATGTGTATATGTCCTAAACAAACCTAAAAGAATGAAAAGGTACATTGGTGCACCCTCGCGCAGAGAAATCTAGGGGGGTAGACCCGCTGGGGCACCCATACCACTGTTTTGGGGGGAGGAGGGGAGAACGACCGCCGGAACACCGGAACCCCACCAAATCTTGCATGTTGGCCTATTCTATGTGTCAAAGTGTGGTGCAAGGTGTAATGGTGCAAAAGTAGCTCCCCTAAACCCTAGACCCTAGCCCTAACCCTACACCTAACCCTAACCAGTAGATCAGGCACACCCTCGATCGTGTGATAATGGCTCGAGCTGCGGGTGTATGTGCCAAAGGGTCCCAATCTTGGTTCTACATGTGTATATGTCCTAAACAAACCTAAAATAATGAAAATTACATTGGTGCACCCTCGCGCGGAGAAATCTAGGGGGGTAGACCCGTCGGGGCACACATTCCGCTGTTTTGGGGGAGGAGGGGGAGAACGACCGCCGGAACACCGGAACCCCACCAAATCTTGCATGTGGGCCTGTGCTATATGTCAAAGTGTGGTGCAAGGTGTAATGGTGCAAAAGTAGCTCCCCTAAACCATAAATCCTAGCCCTAACCCTACGCCGAACCCTAACTAGTAGATCAGGCACACCCTCGAAGTGTCCCGCCGCGGGTATATCGGGGGCTAGACTGTGCCAAAGGGTGCCACACATGGTTTTCCATATGTACATGGACTAAACAAACCTAAACCTATGAAAAGGTATATTGGTGGAACCTCGCGCGGAGAAATCTAGGGGTAGACCATCCGGGGCCCACAGACGTACCGTTTTTAGGGGGGAATGACCCCCGGAGCACCGGAATTCCACCAAAACTTGCAAGTGGACCTAAAACCTAACCCTAACAAACCTAAAAGAATGAAAAAGTACATTGTGCACCCTCGCGCGAAGAAATCTATGGGGGTAGACCCGCCGTCCCACTGTTTTTGGGGGAAGGAGGGGGACGGCCGCCGGAGCACCGGAACCCTGATATATGTGGGGGGATGAACATGGAGACTAATTTTGTATTGCACATTGTGTAATAAATAGTCATGAAAAAGAAAAACTAATAAACAGAATAAATATAAGTATTAGATGAAATAAAATAGTTAGAAAAAAAATAAGATGTATATTGACGCACGGCAAAGAAGGCAGCGCACGACAAAGGACCCTTTGCCGTGCAACTAGTCTGTCTGCACGGCAAAGGGGCGAGCCACGGCAATGCCCAGGGTTTTGCCGTGCATTGTTTCTTTGCCGTGCGGCTTGTAGGGACTTTGCCGTCTACCTATCATTGCCGTGCGCTTTCTTTGGACTTTGCCGTGAGATATTTCTTTGCCGTGCGCCAAGTTTTTCTTTGCCATGCTTGATTTCATTGCCGTGCGCTGTTCCCATACTTTGCCGTGCGTATTGTCGTTGCCGTGCGTTCTGCTTGCTGCGCACGGCAAAGAAATCTTTGCCGTGCAGCAGCGCACAACAATGATAGGCTGCACGGCAGCGCCTGATTTTCCCGTAGTGCATCCGAGACTTTGATCCCTACTTCAGAAGTGCACAGTGGCTATGAGGATGCTGGCCTATGGAGCTCCAGGTGATGGTGCAGATGACTATCTTCGAATGGCGGAGTCCACCGCCCTTGATTGTTTCTACCGGTTCTGCAGGGCCGTCATAACAGTGTTCGGGGAATATTACTTGAGAACACCCACTGTCGAAGATACTCAGAGGATCCTTGCAACAAATGAAGCCAGGGTTTTCCAGGGATGCTTGGAAGCATTGACTGCATGCATTGGAAATGGAAGAACTGTCCGTTTGCGTGGCAGGGAATGTACAAGGGTCACAAAAACGGCTGCACTGTGATACTTGAAGCAGTGGCTACCCATGATCTCTGGATTTGGCACTCTTTCTTTGGTATGCCTGGATCCAACAATGACATCAACGTCCTAAACTGCTCCCCGATCTTTTCCAAGCTTGTTGAGGGTCATGCCCTGTGGTGACCCTGCATACCACTGCATGTTGTAGTATGCCAGTCGTTGATATAACATTCACGAAGTACCAATCCGCAAATGTTACATCCCTCAGAGTAGTACAACAGAACATAGCAGGTCCATAAATCATTCATTTATTATTACAAATATCATACACATGTCATCTTGGAGCTCCTCTTGGGTTCGAAGAGGAATACTCCTGGGTTCGAGGCGAACCCAACTTAGCTTACAATATAAGAGTCTCATTAAGTTATACATTTATCTCCTCGAGCAGCTAAATACTAAGAGTTCGGGCTGCTCGGTTACTACTACTACTGGTTGTCTCTAGGCTTGATCTCCTCCGGAAGCCTCCCCGGTTCCGTAGACGATGAGGTAGCCTACGCCCTCGATACCTCCAGAGAGGTCTGGTTCTTCATAGCCGATGATCTCGGCTCCTTCATTATTGTCGTAGTCCT
Source organism: Lolium rigidum (assembly GCF_022539505.1). Classification (NCBI taxonomy): domain Eukaryota; kingdom Viridiplantae; phylum Streptophyta; class Magnoliopsida; order Poales; family Poaceae; genus Lolium; species Lolium rigidum. The sequence goes on from NC_061509.1 coordinate 37,205,225, forward strand.
CCTCCAGACGATTCAGACAATCTAAGCATGGGATTTAAGAGTGGTATGAGTACGAGCGTACTCAACAAGTTCATTATAGAAAAGAGGTGTTTAATGCACTAGCTACGATATTAGACCAGAAAGGCTAATACCAATGCAAGTTTTTGTAAACATTTCTTCAAGAGATTGCTTTTATTTCAAAGAGCTATGTCCGTCAGCCTTCACCGGTTTACTAGAACTTCATGGAGCTCCTTTCCGGCCGCGTTCGCAGTTCCATATCCCGGAACGAGGAGTGACAGAGTCACGGTTCTTTACACTCGCAGAGGTGTGTTGCTTTACCCATAAGAGATCTTAACCTTGGTGCCAACCGGGCAGCTTTCCCGTCCACACTTCCTTTGGTGTGAGGCCCGGTATAAGATCTAGCCAATCATGTTCCTCCGCTACCTCGAACACCCACCCTTTGTTGCATGCCCCGACCCTGGGTCCACGCCGGTCCCATTATTCCCATAGATTTCAGGGTGGACCCCAACCACGACGACAGTGCTGGGCTCTACCATACACTCCTACGCCGGTAGCTGCAACCCATCATAGACCGCAATACCGTGGGGAACTTATGGCTTCCCCAGCCTACCGCTTGCACTTCGAGCGACAAGTGTCTACGGACTATGCCGTGGGGACTTAAGGCTTCCCCAGCCTACCGCTTGCCACTGACAGATACAGGTGTCTACGGTAAAGCGCATCCGTTGATGAACGAGAGGTGGAAACACTTTTGACTACTCCGTCCCACTCCGGATCTTATGGTTAACACGGGTATTACGGCACAAGAATCACTGGACGACATTTGTTGTTTAATCCTAGATGGATATAAACCCTTGCAATGGAACCTCCACCATATCAACACAATCCATGGTTCCATTGCCCACCACATAGTCATATTCATAGTTATGAAAATAGTGGTTTTGGTTTTTATGCAATAGTGATAACCATAATACTTTGCAAGTAATTTGATAGAAATACTCAAATGACATGAGCAAGCGATGAACTTGCTCGAACACTCGCAAAGTTTTGCAGTTGGATGGTGTGGACTGACCCTTGTCCTCTGGTTCTGAAAAATAGCATCATTGTCCGATAAGGGCAATGGTTAAAGAAGCAATTATGCATGATTCCAGTTTTAGGGTTTGTTCCCCCCTTCCGATGTCGTTATTATTTCATGTAGGAGGTTAATACAAAGAATAATTTAGGGATAATCTGTTTAAGGTAAAATACAACCTTGAAATGTTGTCAAGGTGTTTTTAAAGTCCAAATGTATAAATGGACTTAGTTTTATTATTGAAAATTATTTGTGTGATTTAAATGATTATTTAAATAAACAAATGAAAACTTATTCTCAATTGTCTTCAACAATTCTCTTTTGTATTTTATTTGGATAGAGAATTTTATGCTGATCTATTTTCATATTTTTAATTATTTTTTAGAGTTATTAATAATTTGTTATGTATTTTCAAAGTTTCTGCCTTATTTGGAATTTGTGAAATACCAAAAATGCCCCTGGGCCCACCTGTCAGGGTGGCCCAGTGGTTAACCCTAACCCGAGCCACACTTGGGCTCGGTCGATCGCACCGACCCCTTCTCCTCCACTCGCTCACGAACCCTAGCCCTCGCCCACGCTCTCGCGACACCCGCGTCGCCGCCGTCTTCTCCGAATTGTTCCGACCATCTCCGGCCATCGCCGCCGGCGAGATATGGCGCATCTGAACCGCCGTTCAACGGCGCTTCAGATCCACCGCGGCGATTTGTGAAGCGCCGCCTGCTCGTCTTGCCCCCCTTCGCTCTGGTCGCCTGGCGTGGAGTGCCGTGGCGATCTCGTCGCCACCGACGCTCCAGATGCCGTGGCGCCGCCGTGCCTGACCGTGGTGATGCTGGTGCCGTGGCGCCGCCATGGCTTGGCCTGGCCTGGCGCTGCTGCGCCCTCGGCGTGTGCCGCCGTGGCCGCCATGGCCGTGCCCTGCGCTTCACTTCACCGGTGAGTATCCATCGCCTCCTACTCTCCCTGTCTGCTCTGCTCACATCTCTCCTCATCCCCTTCGTCTTGCTCAGCCGACCGGCTCGCATCTCCATGTTGAGATGCTTGCCGTGACTATGCTTGCTGTTGTCTGTAAATCTGCTGGCCTGCTACTGCCATGGTTACTACTGTTGTGCTATCCTGGCATGCTATACATGATTTTGTGCAAGATTCCTAGGCTCTGTGCTTGCTTATGTTTACAATTCTTGCTTAATTCTATCTCTGTGATCTTGTCCTTGATGCTATTACTGCTAGATCATCAAGTGTATTTAACTATTTGCCCTGGCTATGATTACTGTGTATAATCCTTGCAAATTTGCAAGTGTCAGTGCCTCTGATATGCCTTTCTGTGTGCTCTAATTCATGGGGATACTCCACTGAGCATAGCTGTGCCTGTACATCCCTATCCCATGATGAACTGCTACTGGATACTCTGATATCTATCTTATTTGATTATCTGTGATGTATTGGTTCATGTCATGTGGCTGATCTTATTGTCTGGTTCATGTGTTGATGCTATGCTTGGCTGTGGTGACCTGTAGCAAGAGCAAGTGATGCTCTTATGATCAGTTTATCATTACTTGCTTGTGAGCAAGTGTGTGCTTCTCTCTGTGATTCACTGGTGCTCAACCAGTGCTGTTTGTGCTTCATACAGGCTTGGCCTGGTGTGTACTGTTGTTGGCTTAAGCAACTGCTGTTGCTTGCAGTGATCCATTGGATCATCAGCAAAGCCCTGGTGCTTTGATTTATTTGTTTTGTTCACTTATCTGTATTGCCTGAATTTTACTGAAGTGGATAAGTGATGTGAGCTGCTTTGCAGTTGTGATCATCCTATTAAATGTGACAGGGCTAGATGGATGCCAACACTCAGTTGTGTACCCTAGCCCTCTACTGAATCCAAATGGATAATGATGTGTAGGTTCTTGTGTTGGCTGAGGGTTGAGGTGGCCCTGGCAGCACTTGTGATGCTGTCCTGGTTGCGCCCCTCCCTGTGATTTGCCATGGTTTGTGATTGCTGGCTGGAATGGAATAGCTGTTCACTGGCTTGATCCAATATTGGACTTCCAGTGACCTTTTGATGTTGACAAAGTATATAGACAAGTAATTGTCTATAGTCTGATGGCATAAATAGCTGTAGGTGCTAAGTGTGTGGGCTAGGCTAGCTGAGACTTCATCTTTTGCTGGATTTCTTCAGTTATGCATTGATTTGCATAACTGCTGTTCCCATAGGATGATTGCCTAATGGTCTTTACCCATATTTGCTTGCACCAAATGGCTTTGCGGCCAAATGATGACACAAACAGGGTATTCTACCCTTCAGTGCTCTCGTGATGCATTGTATGCTTATTTATGAGCAAAACTTGGTTTTGCTCGAGGTTGATTTGGTTTATACCTCACTCCAGCTCCTAGATTGGTTGTTGGTGTAGAGGATTTCTTCAGTGTTGAGCTTATGCTTGCCCTGCTCCTCCCTGCAAGCCCGTGGTGCTTGAATTGATGTTGTGATGGTGTGAGCAGGTTGAACAGCAGTGCTGTTCTTCCTGTTCTTGAGTTCTTGGTTTCTGGTGGACTTACCCAGTGTAGCCTGTCGATGGATATGGCTTAGGTTTTACTGTGGAGGCTTTTATGTGGCCTTCTCCTTCCTCTCTGGTCGACAACAAGGCCTGCAGCTTGTGGTGACTCACTGGCTTGTGTGTGCTGTTGAGCATGCACACTGCCTGGTGAGCAGTTTGGTTGTGTGTGTGTACCAAGTGCTTGGTACCTGGCTTGGTACTTGACTGTGAGTAGATCAGCTCGGCAGAGCTGTGAGCATATCCTCTCTGTTGCCATTTTCTTTCTAACCTGCCAAGTGGCAATGCCACTTGGCATAATTGTTGCTTTGCTTTGTTGTGTGCAGGGAATCAAGAGGATAATCAAGTGAAGATGAAAATCATCAGGCTCAAGCATCTTATAAAACTAGACTTGTAGTTTAGGATAGGTCATTGATTGTAATCTTCTTTTTCTTTTTCTATTTAAGCAATTCTTGTAATGTGTTGTATTATTCATTTATTTTCTTTATGAATATTGTAATGATAATGTAAATTGTGTGATGATCAATAAAGCTCAAAGTTTTCTCTAATGAGCTTTACTGCAATATTTATATTACTTGTATAATTTCTTAATGATAATTGTTTGAGAAATTACCTCAAATTTGAATTATGTGATGATTATTTAATGTTTGAAATTCAAATTCAAATTTGGTTTGAATACATTCAAACACTTAACTTGTAATCCAATCATGCAACTAAAGTTTGTGATGCAATTTTCCCCTCTCTTCTCAAAACCCTAATTTAGTTGAATAAGGAACAGGTTTGTCGCACTCTCGAAACCCTAACCCTGTAAGGTGTCGAGAGAGAAACTTGTCCCCCTTCGATGCAGTTTTTGTTTAAAAGCGCGAAATTTCCCCGTAAATTACGATGCAATGCACATCCCTTTCTAAAATCTACCCCTCGATCGTCTCTAAACCTGGGACATTACAGCCTTTCCCCCTTAAAGAAAACTTCGTCCCGAAGTTGTGGTTGTAATACCTGAATAGTTCGGGGTATGTTTTCCTCAGGTCTTCCTCCTTTTCCCAGGTAGCTTCCCTCTCAGGGTGATGCTTCCATTGTATCTTGCAGTACTTGATAGCTTTATTTCTGAGTTGTTTCCAGCTCTCCTCGAGAATCTTGGCTGGCTTCTCGATGTAGGTTAAGTCTGGTTGTAACTCGAGCTCATCATGTGATACTGGCTCATTTGGGGTCTTTAAGCATTTTCTGAGTTGCGACACATGGAATATGTTGTGAACTTGTGATAACCTTCCCGGTAATTCCAACTCAAAGGCTAACCCTCGGTTTTGGCTCAGAATCTTAAAGGGTCCAATGTACCTAGGGCTCAGCTTTCCTTTTACTCCAAACCTCTGAAGTCCTTTCATCGGGCTTACCTTAAGATATACCATGTCTCCAACTCGTGGCTCCCAAGTTCTCCTCTTTTGATCAGCATAACTCTTCTTTCGGCTTTGGGCTATCTTGAGCCTATCTCTGATAATGTCAATTATTTGTTGCTTTTCCTTGACATAATCAGGGTTGAACTCTTTGCTTGCTCCGGCTTCATACCAACATATGGGTGATCTACACTTCCTTCCGTACAGAGCTTCGAATGGTGCCATCTTGATGCTGCTTTGATAGCTATTATTGTATGAAAACTCTGCTAGTGGCAAGTGCTCTTCCCATGATCCTCCGAAGTCTAAGGCACAAGCCCTAAGCATATCCTCTAGGATCTGGTTAGTTCTTTCCGTTTGTCCACCTGTCTGAGGATGATAGGCGGTACTATAATCCAACTTGGATCCTAAAGCTTCGTGTAGTTGCTTCCAGAATGCTGATGTGAATACGGATCCTCGATCCGACACTATCTTCTTCGGTACTCCATGCTTACTCACGATCTCTTTGATGTAAAGATCGATGAGTTTCTCTCCTTTATCCTGCTGGTTCACCGCTAAAAAGTGTGCACTTTTCGTCAACCGGTCCACGATTACCCATATCATGTCCTTCTTTTTATTAGTCATGGGTAGTCCGGTGATAAAATCCATCCCTATTTCCTCCCATTTCCATTCTGGATTGGTAAAGGTTGTAACTTTCCTGCCGGACTTTGATGTTCAGCTTTCACTCTTTGGCAGGTATGGCATTCCGCCACATATTGTGCTATTTCTCTCTTCATGTTATTCCACCAGAATAACTCCTTTAAATCCATGTACATCTTTGTACTTCCCGGATGTATGGAGTATGGTGTTTGATGGGCTTCCCGGAGTATTACTTCCTTGATTTCAGCAATATCCAGAACACAAATCCTCTTTTGAAACCAAAGTGATCCTGATTCTCCTCGGTGAAATTCTGATGGTCTTCCTTCGTCAATCCTCCTCATTTCCTCCACGATGAATGGATCATCCAATTGACCCATCATTATTTCATTCTTCAGGTTAACATTTAGCTCATCGGCTACTTGTAAAGCCGATAGTCCTTCATGAGCTTCCTTCTCCCAAAGTTGTATTTGGGCTTGACTTATTTCCTTCCTCAACTCCGGTGATATTTCTTGTTCCACTCCTCCGGTGCTCTTCCTACTCAAGGCATCTGCTAGAACATTGGCCTTTCCTGGAGTATAATTGATGGTCAAATCATAATCCTTGATCAATTCCAGCCATCTTTTCTGTCTCATATTGAGTTCCTTCTGAGTAAAGAAGTATTTGAGACTCTTATGATCTGTATAGAGCTCACACTTGGCTCCATAGAGAAAATGTCTCCATGTTTTGAGTGCAAATACAACTGCTGCTAGTTCTAGATCATGTGTTGGGTAGTTCACTTCATGAGGTCTGAGTTGCCTTGATCCATAAGCTTTCACTTTCCGATCTTTCATGAGTACGCAACCCAATCCATGTTTGGATGCGTCACAGTACACGGTGTAATCCTTGCCAACTTCCGGAACAGCTAACACCGGTGCCGCGGTGAGTTTCTCTTTCAGAGTTTGAAAACTCTTCTCACACTCCTCTGACCACACGAAAGGTGTGTTCTTTCTTAACAGCTTCGTCATTGGTCCTGCTATCTTGGAGAATCCTTCAATGAATCTCCGATAATATCCTGCCATTCCTAGGAATCCTCGGATTTCCTTGACAGTCTTGGGTGCTTCCCATTCTAAAACTGCTTGCTACCTTGCTCGGGTTAACAGCTATTCCATCCTTGCTAATGACATGACCAAGAAATTCCACTTGATCTAGCCAAAATTCACACTTGCTGAACTTGGCATAGAGTTGATGTTCTCTTAGTGTTTGCAACACTAACCTCAGATGTTCAGCATGTTCGGCCTTGTTCTTGGAATATATCAAGATATCATCGATAAATACGATGACAAACTTGTCTAGATATGGCATGAAGATCTTATTCATGAGATTCATGAATATTGCTGGGGCATTTGTTAATCCAAAAGGCACTACAAGGTATTCATGATGTCCATACCTTGAGACAAAGGCAGTTTTCGGAACGTCTTCCTTCTTGATCTTTATCTGGTGATAACCGGATCTTAGATCAATCTTGGAAAAGACTCCTGCGCCTCTAACTTGATCAAATAGATCTTGTATCCTTGGAAGTGGATACTTGTTCTTGATGGTGACATTGTTCAGGTTCCTGTAGTCTCCGCACATCCTTCTTCCTCCATCTCTTTTATCCACAAAGATCACAGGTGATCCCCATGGTGAAACACTTTCTTATATAAATCCTTTTTGTTCCAAGTCATCCAATTGCTCTTTAAGTTCTTTCAACTCTTTGGGTCCCATCTTGTATGGTGCCTTAGCAATCGGAGCTGTTCCTGGAATTAGGTCGATAGTGAATTCTATCTCCCTATCTGGTGGCATACCAGGTAATTCCGCAGGAAATACATCCTGGAATTCATTCACTACAGGTATATCCTCTAACTTCACCTCCTTCATGCTGTTCAATTGTAGCTCAACTTCAATCTGTGTATGTTTGTCGCCTTGGTAGATCATTCTACTTCCATCGGGGCTTTTCAAAGATACCGTCTTATTCACACAGTCAATCAATGCTCCATTAGCTTCTAACCAGTTCATACCAAGAATGACATCAATGTCCTTCATCGGTAGAATGAACAGGTCTGCGTCAAACGCGCATTTATTGATCATGATGACTTGTCCTTGTTTGGTATGGGTTACTACTATCGTTCCCCCCGCAGAAAGTATGGTTATGGTTTTATCTAACTTAGTGCAACTAATCCCATGTTTGATGATGAATTGCTGAGAAATGAATGATGTAGTTGCACCAGTATCAAAAAGTACTTTGCCAGGATGAGTGAGTATCTGGAGCGTACCTATCACCGCCTGATCGGAGTTGACCACCTCCTCCAGACTAGTGCAGTTCAGCTTGCCGAAGGGTTTCTTGTTCTTCCAGTTCCCTCCGGTATTTCCTCCACGGTTCCCTCCTCCTCCTGACTGACCTCCTCTAATATTTTTCTTGGGGCAGTCCTTCAGCATGTACCCCTCCTGGCGACAACCAAAGCATATAATCCTTGGTTTCTTGCAATCCTTGGCAAAATGCCCTGGATTTCCACAGCTGCGACAAATAATTTGAGTTGCAGTCTGAAACGCTTGGTTCCTCCTGCTATTGTAATAGTTGCTGTTGTTGTTGTTGTTGTTGTTATACCTTGGCTTGAAACTCAAGCTGGTATTGGGCTTGTTACTAACAAACCTCTTAGGCTCAAACTTGGCCTTCTTCCTTTTCTCTTCCTGCAGTTGTTTGAAATCATCTTCCAGAGTGATGGCAGCATCCACCAACTCTTGAAACTCTGTTGCTCTCATCATACGGAGCTGTACCTTGAACTGGGGACTTAACCCCCTCAAAAACCTCTTCTTTTTCTTGTCCTCGGTGTTGACTTCTTCAACAGCATACCGGGACAGCTTTGAAAATTCCCTGACGTAGGTCAGGATAGCTTTATCCTTCTGCTCGAGACTTTCGAACTCTCGATGCTTTAGTTCCACAATACTTTCAGGGACATTGGATTCCCTGAACTTCCTTGCGAACTCCTCCCAGGTAAATACTTTTCCAGCCGGATAAACGGCTACAATATTATCCCACCATGATGCGGCGGGTCCACACAGCAGATGTGTAGCATAACGGACCTTCTCCTGGTCATTGCAACCAACCGTATTGAGCTTTCGCTCGGTATCCATAAGACAATCTTCCGCGTCCATTGGCTCGGGCGCGTATGCGAAAGATATAGGCTTGGTATTCTGGAAGTCTGCTAGGGTGACTCCCTGGTTCTCTGGCCTCTCTGCCCTATTCTGTTGCAGCAGCTCTTGGAAGAATTTATTCTGCTGCTCCAGCGTGATACGTTGCCTCTCCTCCACCATTTGCATATACTGGACGAAATTCTGTTGCGTCATGGGTGGTGGTGGTGGTGGAAATTGATTTCTGGCTGCTTCATCAGCTTCTTCCTTTTGTTTTGCTTCGCGCTCCATGCGCTGCGCGTCACTTTCCTCGCCTAACGCTCCCGACATATCCCCCTAGTTCTGCAACACAAGATGATACTCATAATTACTCCATGCGCAAGTTTTCTGAGCTCAACTTTGTGCACAGAACTAGTCACGCAATGGAAATCAAGAAGCAAATCCAAATCATACAAAACATATACCCTGTATATACATACATAAGTGGTCTTATTACAATACTCAAGCCGATGTGAGTATGCAAACTCACTTATTAAAGTATATGTACAAATTTCTACAAATATTACACACTACGATACACGTGGTACTTGTATATCGTAGTTTCGCCTCCCTTGGTGGTCTCTATGCGTGCTTCACTCCCGGTACATTCCAGGCTTCCATCCGGTCGAACGCGTAGTCCTCCTGACGGATTCTGGAACATAAGGTCTTCCCGTTGGCTGATAATCGGAATCCGAAGATGATCCCAGGGAAAAATCTGTGGTCATAAACTGATTATTCAGGGCATCATAATCCACCCATCGGGTGTACTCCCCAACGACTCCACCATAGGTATTCCCACCATCAGTATCCGACTCAATCAGTATCAGATACTCTTCATAGTCACCCCTATTGTACTGATCGTGCTGGGGCTGGTTTGTGGCATCTTCTTCCATCTCGGAATTACCTCTGACTGGATTGCCAGAGTTTCCAGTATCTGACCCCCAACGCCAACCTGTTGAGTTCTCTATAGGAGTCTCGGAACGCTGATGGTTCCCAGATTCCTCTCCACCCTCATATCCCTTATAGGAGCTACTAGGATAGTACCTAGGTGTAATGGGTGTGGTTTGTTGTTCGGGATGATCAATACTAATGTAATCACCAGCTGAATAAACTGGTGTATGTACCTCATCCACCACTGGTTCCTTCCCTTTCGCCTCCTCTTTGGGTTCCGTGAATTCTTCCAGCATTGTATCAATTGCTCCCGACAGATGTCGGTTCAATTGAAAGAACAATTATAGCAGGTTGCGGCTATTGTCCATATATTTTGCGGCTTCTGCTGGTTTGCGTTTCGCAAACTTGAAGTGATTAAGCATAGGGTCATCTTCTTCCTCTAGATGTGGAATGTGGCTAAACTCGGAACCAATAAGCTCTTTCGTCTTATGTTCCCTGATATCAGTAATGGCTCTCATAACTGCAATATGGTAGGTTGTGTTAATAGTTCTGGCTTCCCCTGCTGGCATAACTACGCTCAATCCTAGGGATTCAGGAAGTCTAAGTCCTACCCTACACTTGGCCAACACTGGTCCATCGTAGAACCAGTATTTATTTACTTGGATCTGGGGATCACACCCAAATTCAAGTAACATGGCACGAAGTATATCTGCGAGTCCTCCTTCATATTCACTCAGTGTGGAATCCAACACCTTCACGTTTCTTCCGGGACGTGAACTTGCCATTGTTGGCTGTAGAATAGAAAGAATATATATAAGATTAGTAATAATGCATCATAATAGAGATAATAAAGAATTATAGCACTAAAGGATATGATTGTTTTATTCTCAAGTGAATATACACCATATTTTTAGCGAATTCTTTACTAATCCTATTTGACTCCTAACGTTTCGTCCCATTTACTAGGTTCCAACCTAAGGTCAAAGCTTTTGCTCTGATACCAACTGTGGTGACCCTGCATACCACTGCATGTTGTAGTATGCCAGTCGTTGATATAACATTCACGAAGTACCAATCCGCAAATGTTACATCCCTCAGAGTAGTACAACAGAACATAGCAGGTCCATAACTCATTCATTTATTATTACAAATATCATACACATGTCATCTTGGAGCTCCTCTTGGGTTCGAAGAGGAATACTCCTGGGTTCGAGGCGAACCCAACTTAGCTTACAATATAAGAGTCTCATTAAGTTATACATTTATCTCCTCGAGCAGCTAAATACTAAGAGTTCGGGCTGCTCGGTTACTACTACTATTGGTTGTCTCTAGGCTTGATCTCCTCCGGAAGCCTCCCCGGTTCCGTAGACGATGAGGTAGTCTACGCCCTCGATACCTCCAGAGAGGTCTGGTTCTTCATAGCCGATGATCTCAGCTCCTTCATTATTGTCGTAGTCCTCCTCCAGACGATTCAGACAATCTAAGCATGGGATTTAAGAGTGGTATGAGTACGAGCGTACTCAACAAGTTCATTATAGAAAAGAGGTGTTTAATGCACTAGCTACGATATTAGACCAGAAAGGCTAATACCAATGCAAGTTTTTGTAAACATTTCTTCAAGAGATTTCTTTTATTTCAAAGAGCTATGTCCGTCAGCCTTCACCGGTTTACTAGAACTTCATGGAGCTCCTTTCCGGCCGCGTTCGCAGTTCCATATCCCGGAACGAGGAGTGACAGTCACGGTTCTTTACACTCTGCGAGAGGTGTGTTGCTTTACCCATAAGAGATCTTAACCTTGGTGCCAACCGGGCAGCTTTCCCGTCCACACTTCCTTTGGTGTGAGGCCCGGTATAAGGTCTAGCCAATCATGTTCCTCCGCTACCTCGAACACCCACCCTTTGTTGCATGCCCCGACCCTGGGTCCACGCCGGTCCCATTATTCCCATAGATTTCAGGGTGGACCCCGACCACGATGACAGTGCTGGGCTCTACCATACACTCCTACGCCGGTAGCTGCAACCCATCATAGACCGCAATACCGTGGGGAACTTATGGCTTCCCAGACCTACCGCTTGCACTTCGAGCGACAAGTGTCTACGGACTATGCCGTGGGGACTTAAGGCTTCCCCAGCCTACCGCTTGCCACTGACAGATACAAGTGTCTACGGTAAAGCGCATCCGTTGATGAACGAGAGGTGGAAACACTTTTGACTACTCCGTCCCACTCCGGATCTTATGGTTAACACGGGTATTACGGCACAAGAATCACTTGGACGACATTTGTTGTTTAATCTTAGATGGATATAAACCCTTGCAATGGAACCTCCACCATATCAACACAATCCATGGTTCCATTGCCCACCACATAGTCATATTCATAGTTATGAAAATAGTGGTTTTGGTTTTTATGCAATAGTGATAACCATAATACTTTGCAAGTAATTTGATAGAAATACTCAAATGACATGAGCAAGCGATGAACTTGCCTGAACACTGCAAAGTTTTGCAGTTGGATGGTGTGGACTGACCCTTGTCCTCTGGTTCTGAAAAATAGCATCATTGTCCGATAAGGGCAATGGTTAAAGAAGCAATTATGCATGATTCCAGTTTTAGGGTTTGTTCCCCCTTCCGATGTCGTTATTATTTCAGGTAGGAGGTTAATACTAAGAATAATTTAGGGATACTCTGTTTAAGGTAAAATACAACCTTGAAATGTTGTCAAGGTGTTTTTAAAGTCCAAATGTATAAATGGACTTAGTTTTATTATTGAAAATTATTTGTGTGATTTAAATGATTATTTAAATCAACAAATGAAAACTTATTCTCAATTGTCTTCAACAATTCTCTTTTGTATTTTATTTGGATAGAGAATTTTATGCTGATCTATTTTCATATTTTTAATTATTTTTTTAGAGTTATTAATAATTTGTTATGTATTTTCAAAGTTTCTGCCTTATTTGGAATTTGTGAAAAACCAAAAATGCCCCTGGGCCCACCTGTCAGGGTGGCCCAGTGGTTAACCCTAACCCGAGCCACACTTGGGCTCGGTCGGTCGCATCGACCCCTTCTCCTCCACTCGCTCACGAACCCTAGCCCTCGCCCACGCTCTCGCGACACCCGCGTCGCTGCCGTCTTCTCCGAATTGTTCCGACCATCTCCGGCCGTCGCCGCCGGCGAGATATGGCGCATCTGAACCGCCGTTCAACGGCGCTTCAGATCCACCGCGGCGATTTGTGAAGCGCCGTCTGCTCGTCTTGCCCCCCTTCGCTCTGGTCGCCTGGCGTGGAGTGACGTGGCGATCTCGTCACCACCGACGCTCCAGATGCCGTGGCACCGCCGTGCCTGACCGTGGTGATGCTAGTGCCGTGGCGCCGCCATGGCTTGGCCTGGCCTGGCGCTGATGCGCCCTCGGCGTGTGCCGCCGTGGCCGCCATGGCCGTGCCCTGCGCTTCACTTCACCGGTGAGTATCCATCGCCTCCTACTCTCCCTGTCTGCTCTGCTCACATCTCTCCTCATCCCCTTCGTCTTGCTCAGCCACTGGCCTGCATCTCCATGTTGAGATGCTTGCCGTGACTATGCGCTGTTGCTGTAAATCTGCTGGCCTGCTACTGCCATGGTTACTACTATTGTGCTATCCTGCCATGCTATACATGATTCTGTGCAAGATTCCTAGGCTCTGTGCTTGCTTATGTTTACAATTCTTGCTTAATTCTATCTCTGTGATCTTGTCCTTGATGCTATTACTGCTAGATCATCAAGTGTATTTAACTATTTGCCCTGGCTGTGATTACTGTGTATAATATCCTTGCAAATTTGCAAGTGTCAGTGCCTCTGATATGCCTTTCTGTGTGCTCTAATTCATGGGGATACTCCAATGAGCATAGCTGTGCCTGTACAGCCCTATCCCATGATGAACTGCTACTGGATACTCTGATATCTATCTTATTTGATTATCTGTGATGTATTGGTTCATGTCCTGTGGCTGATCTTATTGTCTGGTTCATGTGTTGATGATATGCTTGGCTGTGGTGACCTGTAGCAAGAGCAAGTGATGCTCTTATGATCAGTTTATCATTACTTGCTTGTGAGCAAGTGTGTGCTTCTCTCTGTGATTCACTGGTGCTCAACCAGTGCTGTTTGTGCTTCATACAGGCTTGGCCTGGTGTGTACTGTTGTTGGCTTAAGCAACTGCTGTTGCTTGCAGTGATCCATTAGATCATCAGCAAAGCCCTGGTGCTTTTATTTATTTGTTTTGTTCACTTATCTGTATTGCCTGAATTTTACTGAAGTGGATAAGTGATGTGAGCTGCTTTGCAGTTGTGATCATCCTATTAAATGTGACAGGGCTAGATGGATGCCAACACTCAGTTGTGTACCCTACCCCTCTACTGAATCCAAATGGATAATGATGTGTAGGTTCTTGTGTTGGCTCAGGGTTGAGGTGGCCCTGGCAGCACTTGTGATGCTGTCCTGGTTGCTCCCCTCCCTGTGATTTGCCATGGTTTGTGATTGCTGGCTGGAATGGAATAGCTGTTCACTGGCTTGATCCAATATTGGACTTCCAGTGACCTTTTGATGTTGACAAAGTATATAGACAAGTAATTGTCTATAGTCCGATGGCATAAATAGCTGTAGGTGCTAAGTGTGTGGGCTAGGCTAGCCGAGACTTCATCTTTTGCTGGATTTCTTCAGTTATGCATTGATTTTCATAACTGCTGTTCCCATAGGATGATTGCCTAATGGTCTTTACCCATATTTGCTTGCACCAAATGGCTTTGCAGCCAAATGATGACACAAACAGGGTATTCTACCCTTCTGTGCTCCTGTGATGCATTGTATGCTTATTTATGAGCAAAACTTGGTTTTGCTCAGGTTGATTTGGTTTATACCTCACTCCAGCTCCTAGATTGGTTGTTGGTGTAGAGGATTTCTTCAGTGTTGAGCTTATGCTTGCCCTGCTCCTCCCTGCAAGCCTGTGGTGCTTGAATTGATGTTGTGATGGTGTGAGCAGGTTGAACAGCAGTGCTGTTCTTCCTGTTCTTGAGTTCTTGGTTTCTGGTGGACTTACCCAGTGTAGCCTGTCGATGGATATGGCTTAGGTTTTACTGTGGAGGCTTTTATGTGGCCTTCTCCTTCCTCTCTGGTCGACAACAAGGCCTCGCAGCTTGTGGTGACTCACCGGCTTGTGTGTGCTTGTTGAGCATGCACACTCTGCCCGGTGAGCGCGTTTGGTCGTGTGTGTGTACCAAGTGCTTGGTACCCGGCTTGGTACTTGATCGTGAGTAGATCAGCTCGGCGAGCTGTGAGCATATCCTCTCTGTTGCCATTTTCTTTCTAACCTGCCAAGTGGCAATGCCACTTGGCATAATTGTTGCTTTGCTTTGTTGTGTGCGGGGAATCAAGAGGATAATCAAGTGAAGATGAAAATCATCAGGCTCAAGCATCTTATAAAACTAGACTTGTAGTTTAGGATAGGTCATTGATTGTAATCTTCTTTTTCTTTTTCTATTTAAGCAATTCTTGTAATGTGTTGTATTATTCATTTATTTTCTTTATGAATATTGTAATGACAATGTAAATTGTGTGATGATCAATAAAGCTCAAAGTTTTCTCTAATGAGCTTTACTGCAATATTTATATTACTTGTATAATTGCTTAATGATAATTGTTTGAGAAATTACCTCAAATTTGAATTATGTGATGATTATTTAATGTTTGAAATTCAAATTTAAATTTGGTTTGAATACATTCAAACACTTAACTTGTAATCCAATCATGCAACTAAAGTTTGTGATGCAATTTTCCCCTCTCTTCTCAAAACCCTAATTTAGTTGAATAAGGAACAGGTTTGTCGCACTCTCGAAACCCTAACCCTGTAAGGTGTCGAGAGAGAAACTTGTCCCCCTTCGATGCAGTTTTTGTTTAAAAGCGCGAAATTTCCCCGTAAATTACGATGCAATGCACATCCCTTTCTAAAATCTACCCCTCGATCGTCTCTAAACCTGGGACATTACATGCCCCCCGGTGAACTATGTGATCAATGGTCGGCACTACAACAAAGGATACTACCTTGCAGACGGTATCTATCCAAAGTGGGCAACATTTGTGAAGACTATCTCGAAGCCTAGCACTCCCAAACTTTGCGAGTTTGTGAAGAAACAAGAAGCTTGCCGAAAAAACGTCGAGCGTGCATTTGGTGTCCTCCAGCAGAGATTTGCTGTCGTCCGGTTCCCCGCTATGACTTGGTCCAAAGATCAGATGTGGGAGGTGATAAACTGCTGTGTGTGCCTACACAATATGATTATTGAAAATGAGCGAAAACATCCGGGTCCTCTGGCTGAGCAACAAGCACCATATGAGAGAGAGACCTCTTGCACAGCCTAATCACCAGGTGCCGACATCATGGGCCGCTTTCATTGCTATGCGCCAGGAGATCCGAGACCCTACAATGCATCGACAGCTGCAAGATGATCTGGTGGAGCACATATGGACGCTCCGAGGCAACGCCAACGCCGATGCCAACTAGTCTGTGTTTTATTTATTTGTTTCAAAACTTGTGAAATTGTGTGCGTCATTTGTTTCAGCACTTGTTAAACATTGTACTGCTTTTCGCCGAAATTGTTTCAGCAATTTTCTGAATCTTGTTTGCCGAACTTGTTAAATTTTATGTCGAATTTGTTTGAAATATGTCAAATCCCCCAAGTTGGGGGTGTCCTGCCGGGGGGACGGTTGGAACTTCGGCGCTCCCCATGCCAGATTTACGTCCAATCCGGACGAAACAATCGTCGGATTTGAGCGTGAGGAGCGCCAACGAGTGGGGATGCTCTAAGATGGAGCGGATCGGGCCGGCGCCGGAGATGGTGGACGAGACCACGAATCCTACGAAGTTCAGGGAGTTTCTGTTTACTAACCTTACAAAAGATAAAATAGATTAGATGCAAGCTAGGTTAGACACAAAATCGAATCGGGCGACCAGCGTGGCATTTGTGGATCTGAAGTATGTACACACCTCGGCGGACTTGTTGCGCCCGTTAAATTTAACTTATGCAAATCCCATCTAGACAATTTAGACCTAGGACTACATGGAACTATAAAGGAGCCGGATGCCGCCGCCCCCATCGTCAAAGGATGATGTGCTCCAGTTCTTGCAGATCCACCGATTGCTCGACGCCGACAACTCGACCGTTCCATAGCAGGTGAATTTGCCGGCGGCGGCATCGAATATCATTGACATGGTTTTATTATAGCATTGCACAGAAGGGAAACAGAAATTAGGTGTGCGAGTGTATTGTGTAAAAGGTGTACACTTAAATACTTGTAATTGTAGGTAAAGACGTACGCTAGGGATTTGTATGCACTCTTTTCTCGATGCCCCCCACTTCAGCTAGCGGTTAGCTGAGCTGAGAGCATGTCTAGGAGGCCCCTCAAAACGCCGGTACCCTGAAAGTGAAATGGGCCGTCTAGCAAGTCCCGTATTCGGGCCGGCCCGTATCGGCAGAATACGGGCCCCATCAAACCCACCCCGTCGCCCCCTACAAATAGAGGGTGAAGGTGCGAGTGGGGGTCCAACCCTCACTCGCGACCCTAGCCCCGCCGTGCGCCGCTACCACTGCAAAAACTCCTTCGTCGGGAGTCGGTGTGCGGCGTGCAAGTACGTCGGGTCCGAGTGGATGCCGCCGAAGCTCCAGGACTTCGCGGAGGGCGGCCGCTACCACAAGGTCAACCCGTCGTTGAAGCCGATGAGCGGCGGCGAATTTGAGAAGTGGCGGAGCGCGTGGAAGCAGGAGCGCGCGTGGAAGGCCGACGACGAGGAAGAGGAGGCGGAGGACCCCCTCTTCTTGGAGGCGGTGGCCGCTTCCAAGAAGGACGCCGCCGACAAGGCCCAGGCGGACGCGGAGGAGGTGGCGCAGGCCATCGCCGCCGTCGAGGAGCTGAAGACTCGGGAGGCCGCCGACAATGGCGGCGTCATCATCCTCGACGACTAGGCGCGCGGTAGCGGCGGTAGCCATGGCGCATCCCTAGCATTGTAGAAGTCGCGATCCAGTAGAATCGCGCAATTTTGTGTATCCTTTATCTATGATCTATGAAGAACTATCAATAAGAATTTTCCCGCGTTTTGCATTTTAAAATATACGGGATAAAATAAGGGGTCTACTAAATAGAATGGTTCGTGTGTACTAATCTTTTTGATATAGGGCCCTGTATTCGCTCGATACAGGACGAGCGAATACCGGGTCTGTTAGACGTGCTCTTAGCGAGGCGCTGTCTCACGAGGGCACCTGAATTTGTGTACTGTAGTTCTGTTGGGCTAAACACAGGGCCGGCCGGCCGCCAGTGAGCACGGGACGTCTCGATCTATCGCTCCACTGAGCTGAGCTCGCCGGATTGCTAGCTAAGCTTGTGAAGATACTGTGCCTGCCCCGTTTCTCCCGCGCGTGTGGTTTCTTTCTACAAGTGCAACACGCCAGCTCTGTCTCCTCCACCGCCCGATGATTCGTTGTTCGTCTCGAGCGTGAGTGTGCTCGGTCTCGGTGTCCAGGTGCTCTGTCTCTTATCCAGCCGCCGCCGCTGCCGCCGCCACCGGCGCGCCATAAATGACCGCGGATCGGCAACGACGATGACGGCGACACCTGCACCGGCTCGCCGCAGGAGATATCCTGTCGCCTCCGTGTGTCTGCCCGTTTATGCATTTGGCAGCTGTGCCGATCGCGGTCATCGATCGTAGGTCGGTAGCACACAAGATGTGGGTACGTACACGCCTGCTCTGTCTGCTTGGAGGTCGATTGTACAGAATCTACAGATAGAGTTCTAATTAACAACTCCATCTATTTGTGATGCCATTGGAGACTGTCGCGTTGCAAATCTTTTGGCACGCGCCGTGGCTTCATGGGTTGAAACTTGAAACACTCTCCAATTTTGTCATCTCCACTCGATTTTCCTTTTACCTTCAACCAGAAAATAACAACCGGTTTCGATCTTCTAGGACATAATATTAGGATAAATTTTATCCCGACTCTGATTATGAAGGGATGATGGTGGCACGTCTTCGGTTCGCGCTAAAGTCTGTAGTTGCCATTATGTGGGTTGAATACCAACTTGTATTTCAATTTTATGTTTAGAGCTATTTGTATGTACTTTTGTTGTTGATGATTATTAATATATCAGCGGAATTTTTGAAAAACGTAGCTACGGCATAAAAGTACGCTACCATTTAACCCACGTTTGTAAAAGAACAGATGTATTAAAGTGAGGGCGGCAACACAGGTGAATTTAAAGTTCTACCTTTCAGGGTGAGAATCTGAGGTCTGGCCTTAACTGGTTGTAGGCTGCTAATGATCTTGTTGGAGGCATTGTTTTGAGAGCGTGGACTATCTTCAGGGTGAAAACCTAAGATCTTTGATCGAACGATGACGGCGCTGATGCACCATTTCCTTCTTGGAGGCGTCGCTTTTGGAGAGTCTGTATTTCAGGTGTTGTCTTGGTGGTGGATGTATTGTTGTTAATAGGCATGAGATACTGTAGTGGGACTTTTGTTTCTTAATTAGTTTTGTATTCTCTTTTTTTGGCTCTGTGCATCCGTACTGCTATTAGGGTGTTGCATTGTTGCAGAGGCTAGGTGTAGTTGGTATGTTTTCATATTAATATATTCCCTTTATCGAAAAAGTAATAGATGTATAAAAAATACAAGAATTTAATAACTCTGGAATTTTTAGTCCCTCCAGTCTATCATAATATCGAAAACTTAATACAAAAATGTATAACCTTAGTTTAAAATTTTCAATATTTATTATGGACCAGAGGGAGTACTTGTTTTTGAAATTCGCGTTTTGGGCCAGTTCTTTTTTGGCTTTTAAATCCTGAAGCATTGATTGTGATTCGATCTTAACGCAGGTTATGAATCACGACGTGGGGGAGGACGTGGTGAGGGGGTTCCGGGATGCGGCAGCGGAGTTCTTCACGATGCCGGCGGAGGCGAAACTCCCCTACTGCTCCAACGACCAGAGCAAGCCCTTCCGGCTCGCCACCAGCACCACCTACGACTACGGCGAGATGCGGTACTGGCTCGACTACCTCAAGCTCCAGTGCCACCCAGTGACAGATGGGCTCGTCCGGCAGTGGACAACCGAACCAACGAGCTTCAGGCCGTGCCTCACCGATTTCTCCGTGGCGGTGCACGAGTTGGCCCAGACAATGCTCCGTCTCATCGCAAAAGGGCTTGGCCTCGGCGCCGACTTCTTTGCTTGCGCCCTTAGTGGCGGCGACACTCAAATGAACGTCAACTACTACCCGCCGTGCTCGGACCCGAGCCTCACACTCGGCCTCCTCCCGCACTTTGACCCCCACCTCCTGACCATTCTCTCACAGGGCGACGTGGTGGGCCTCCAGGCGAGGCACAACAGGTGGTGGCTCCTCATCATCCGCCCTGTCCCCAGCGCATTTGTCATCAACTTTATCCACCAAATGGAGATCTTCACGAACGGTGCACTAACCAGCGTCGAACACCGTGTTGTAACCAACTCCGTGGTGACAAGGATGTCAGTGGCAATCCTCATCATGCCCAAGATGGAGTGCTATATCAGCAAAGAGCCGGAGATCTTGGACGAGGCCACAAATTGTAACATCTCAAGAATTAGGGTTACAAAAATAGAGGAAACAAATGTGTGCATTGCATTCATGCATAGAAAATCTGGGGAAATTTCGCGCTTTCAAATAAAACATGTCACAATAATTGAAGTTTCACTTGACCCGATGGAATTGAAGTAGCTCATCAAGTCAAGCGCTATAAACCTCAATGTAACCCTTGCTAAAACTTGTTTTGGGTAGAGATGATTTGAGCTAAGTGGTTAGATCAAATGGAACTAAAACTAACCCAATAATACATTATTCAAGGATCAACTACTTGATCTTATAAAGATCATAATATGATATTTCTTGCCATGACATATGAATATCTATTCAATTACAAATCAAGTAACAATAAAATAGAGAAACTATTCTTGACTTATCTTTTCCATATCTTAAACTAATAATTATCCCTACCATAAACCTCATGGTATTTCTTGAACTAAACTCTTGAACTAAACTCTTGAACTCAACACCAACACAAGCTTATCATTAAACCCTAGAGATGGGAGAGGCCTATAACCATCAAATATATAAGAATCAAACTCTAAGTTATTAGCACTTAAAAGTTAGGAAACTACATTTGTGTATAATTTAATTCACTTCTAAAATTATTACCAAATATGGTAAACCACAAGGTTTAAAGTTTATAATAGCCACATATTCTTAATTGAATCATAACTTATTAAATATGTGGAATATCACAAAACTAAATTCGTTTACATTATGAATTATAGTTCAAAATATTTGAATAAAATTAACTAAGAGTATTTTGAAACTCATATCACCATGCCTTGGTGAAATTAAACATCACCATTCAAAACTGGGGTATAATTCTTATCTTTGACATTTTGATCCCAATTATGACATAAATACAATCACATATGATATAGTGACTCAACCAAAAGCATAAAATCATTCACAATATATTTAGTAACAAAATCCACTTGGCTATCCAAAAACAAATCAAATGAGAGGATAATACCCATGCCACATATGATGAAAATATCTACATAGCTTGAATCCTAAGCTATGCCACCTCATGCTTAAAGGATTGCTATGGATGAGAGCATGACAACCAAGCACCTTACTCATCAAATCAAAACAAGAGCCACCCACCTATGTGTCATGATACTAGAGCATGCCCAAGCCTATAAAAGGAACCCTATACCTCATCCATTTCATCATCTTGTACCATGATACAAGCAAACCAAAGAGTTGGGCCACTCCATGCTTTAGATAGGGGCAAGATGAAGCAGCTAGGAGGTGGAGGCATACCACAAAAAGCAGGTTATTCAGATTTCCTGAAGAACAAGCTACAGAAGATAGCAAGATAAAATTCTTAGGCAGATCACATATTTAGATAATCACATCATCATTCCTTGAGTAGAACCATAGATTATAATCCAAGTCCTTGTGGAGTGAGAGGGGTAATTGGTATAACTATATACAAATACTTCTAGTGATACTTTAGGAAGCCCATACGATGCATGATCATCACCATTGGGTAATGATCATAAACCTTAAGAACTTGAAGTTGAAGCCATTAAGAATAAGTTGATCATGTCTAATACATGATCATGCTTTAGGGATATGTGAGGATAAGTTAAATTCTAATATGATAAGCATACATAAACCCTCACATAATATCATAGGGAGACTACTGGCAACCCTAAACCATTTCCAATATTTTAGTTAGAGAAACAACTAATAGTAACAACCCTTTGTATAGTTCAGCCTCTATATCAACCTAAGTGATCCTTGATGGAACCATCCTATGAGTGGTGAGGAAGAGAAACCCTAGCCAAAGTAATATGGTGTTAAATCACATATGGAACCTATGCCCATATCTCAAACTAACTTGTGTATTACTTGATGATCACAAGTAAAACCCTAAACCATATCTCAATTATGTTTATGCTTCACCTGGTGAGCATAAAATGATCCTAATACTAAACCCTAACTCCCAACTCCAAGAATGGTGTTCACACCCATATTCTTAGAAAACAACTCAAGACATAAAATCAATAATGAATACACCATCATGAATATACTCCCAAACATTCATTTTGAATTAATGCATAAATCCTGAGAAGAATAGGATCTATCCCAGATATTTCAAAAACAAGGGTTTGAGAAAACCATATTATTAAATTTTGGATTAAACCTAAACTAAATTCCAAGCCTTGAAGAATTAATTAACCACATGGAATCATGTATGTGAAATCCCCATCTTAAATAAGAAACTAAGAAATAAAGTTTACAATGTGTATTATTTCTTGCATAGAAATACAAAATGCAAACACTTAATCATCACTAGGTAACTTTACAAATTTCTAGAAAAATAATTTGAATTTCAAAAGAAAGAAAATATGGATCATCCTCATTAACCCTCCTATTTGAAATATAGGGTTATCATTTGAAATATAACCATATTAATTAATGATCTTGTAATTCAAGATCATAACTTAGAAAACATCTTTGATATACTTTATCACAACTCAGACAATCCAAAAACCTACAAAAGAGAATATAATTCAAATCACAAATAATAAAACAGAAATAGAAAAGAGAAGTGAAAAGAAGAGAGGCTTACCAGACCTAACTTGGCCGCAGCAGCCCAGTAGCAGGCCCAAGCCGCATCCCCTCCTTCCCCGCATGGACGACACCGAAACGCCTTGAACGACTTCGCCGGCCACGTCCCCGTCACAGATAAGAACGAGCCCCGGACTCCAATCCCATTCCCCAAACCCCGAGCTAATCACGACGAGTCCGTCGACATACTTTGTGTCACGACTCATGCACATTGCACACACCGACTTAACAGTGGCATCTACGCCGTCTCCGACAACGTGGCGTCGATTCCGACCATGCCGTGAGCTATAAAGCTGCCTAGAGCTCCGCCGTAGAACCCTAGTTCATATCCGCCAAGCCCCACCCTCTCATTCACTCCCCGCCTCTCACAATCATCTGCCAGTTGCCATCGGCGTCGAAGAAGAACCCGACGACTGGAGCCATCCCAGCGTCCGAGAGGAGGTATATGAGGTGCGCCTCGATGAGTATATCATCCTGACGGAGCAGAGCATCTAGGGGAGCTAGGAGGAGGGCTAATTTTGAAGTTCCCTTTCGCTCGGGTTCGCCGGCAATCTCGAAATCACCGTCATCTCCGACCACCACAACCTCCGGTGACCACACCATCAAAACCATGGTGAGCTTGTGCCTCTCTGGAACCTAGAATCACATAGTTTCATGAACCGAAGCTCTAGTTAGCCATTTGGCCGGAGTTGCTCCGCCGCAGGCATGATCTCCGGCGATGCTCCGGTGGTTGTTTCGAAAAACCAACACCACCACGGTGTTTAGCTTGTCGAGGGGATTCGATAGATACTAATTTCGCGACCGAGGAGGTCTTAAATCGGCGGCGCCGTCATCGACTGCCCACTGACGTCAAGCCACCGGCAAGAGATGACGTGGCCGTGGGCCTGACCCCTTTGACTTACTCTCCGTCCGTGTGGCAGCCGACGTGGACCTAGGCCCACCTGTCTATCCGTGGGGGTAACACTCCAACCGGTATGTTTAGTATTTTAGGTAATTTCTAAATTCCAAAAAATAGCTACAACTTTGAAAGAATATAGAAAATTAATTTTAACTAATAAAAATATAAATAAGATGTCAAAATTCTTATAAAAATAAACTCAATCCAATAAAAATATAATATGAAAATTTCATTTTACATCAAAATTTAATTGTTTAACACTTATAATTTACGCCTTTTCTTTTATTTAATTCAATTAAAATTCAATAATTAGGAAGACTTTCTAAATTAAATAAAAAATATTAAGTAAATAAAGAAAACACTAAAACTAATTTTCATTTATCATTATGTTATTAAATCTTTATTATAGGGATTTAAACCGTGAATAATATTTATCTTAAATATGAATCTTCTAAAAATAATAAAATATCAAGTCCACTATTATTTTTTATTTCAAAGTTATAATTAACTTCAAGTTATAATCAAGTTATTAAATTAAGAACCATATGACAAATAGGAAACCTAGTTCCATTGAGAATAGAACTATAACCTCATAATTTCATGTGGAACCCTAAACCCCTAATTCTATTAGGAACCTTAGCTCTATAATTGCATGCAAAACCTAAAACCCTAAAAAACCATGAAATGTAATCCTACTACCCTAACACTCATTGTAGGTCCATAATTAGCAACTAAATACATGTCCTTGTTTACATAAATTATAAAGACCTTGTTACTAATAAACTACTATTTCATCTATTCATACTAATAAAACCTAAATGATCAAGTAATACCAATTAATTATAAACCCTAGTTCCTATTCCCAAAGTCATCACCCTTAACTACCCATGCTTAGTATCGAACCATTATGAAGAACTCTAATAGCAGCCATGTTAAGTATATTGTATCACATAACCATACCCAACTAAACCCTACTAGTATTAGATATTTATGAACCATCCTATTTAGGAAACAACTATTTTTTACTTAGTGGATCCAATAGTAAAACCTAGGACCCATAAGCCTTAATTGAAATACTTCTTACTACTTAAGTAATATGTTCTTCAAACATTATTCTTTTGAAGAAGATATAGAGTAATCAACAACTCTGCCTAATAGGACCTATAAACCCTAGCTATCTATCACCAGTAAGATATAACCAACCATGGTAGCCACCATTTATAATCAATTGCTTAATATACCCTTACTTAACCCAAACTATGCAACCATTACATGACTAGGAACTCAATCCAAACTTGTTGTGATTCATATAATACTTAATTAGGAAATTCAATTAAGAACCATGGTAAACCATAAAAGCAAATAGTTTCTACTGAAATACTTATTATTTCCTAATTAACATATTCTTCCAAGTTATTCTTTTGAAGTATATAACAAGTAGTTCCCAATCATGTATTACAGGACTTAAAATTGACAATTGATCTTTACTTATTATCCAACTACTATTCCTTGGTGTATATGATTGTTATACCACTTGTGTTTGATATTAAGATAACAAAACCCTAATAAGAACCTTGTTTGTGAAACCACTCTAAAAGTGCAACACACCCTAAACCAATCATTCCAACTCACTAATCCTAAATCATCGGGGTTAGGTCACGCTTAGAGCGATTGCATCTCATATTTATGCATTATAGCATATTTGCCAATCTTTTAAACATTGTCCTTACCGGACGATGATGCTATTTCAGAATTTGGATTTACCCCGTACCGAAGTCCTTGACTGCATAATCTTGCAGTCAAGAAAGAAAAGTTCATCGCTTGTTCATGTCACCTTGAGTATTTTTATCAAATTACTTGTAAAGTACTATACTTATCACTCTTGCATAAAAAACAAAAAGATTATTTTCACAACTATGAAGATGACTATATGGTGGGCAATGGAACCATGGTATGAATCCGGTGGAGGTTCCATTGCAAAGGGTTTATATTCACACATGAATAACAACAAATATCGTTCAGTGGTTCTTGCGCCGTAACAACCGTGTTTACCATAAGAATCAGAGCGGGACGGAGTAGTCAACTGTTCTTTTCCCTCTCTCATATCAACGGGTACAACTGCAGGTGGCCAGCTGGGATATGCTTAGGCAGGGAGGAAGCCCCGAGGGACAAAGCCCATTGCTTCTACTGCAGGTTGTACCTATGATGGATTGTAACGGGCTGGCCCAGGAATAGATCATATGAGTCAATCATGGCCAGTGGATTACAAAGGGGTAGGCATGAGGGGTCGCGGGAAGGCCCAGTGATTGGCTATGACTTATACCTGGCCTCACACCAAGGAAGTGTGGACGGGGAATATGCCCGGTTGGTAACAAGGATAAGATGTCTCATGGGTAAAGTAACACACCTCTGTAGAGTGTATCAAATTGTGGCTTTTCACTCCCTGTTCCGGGTTTGGAACTACGAAGGCTGCTGGAAAGGAACTCCATGAAGTTCTAGCAACCGGTGAAGGCTGGCAGACATAGCTCTTCAGAATAAAAGCAACCTTTTAAATAAATATTTACAAAAACTTGCATTGCCTACGACTTTCTGGTATATGGCTGTAGCTAGTGCATTAAACACCTCTTTCCTATAATGAACTTGTTGAGTACGCCCGTACCTATCCCTCTTTGAATCCCCTGCTTAGATCTAAAGGCATTAAAGAAGGATCTACAGTGCAACTCGAAGACCGAGGAGTCAACCAATTACTTCAAGCGACAGGATCTTTCCAGATGAGTCCAACACAACATCCATCTTGGAGAAAACCTAGATTAACAGTAGAAAGGAATCATTTCCCTAATCCTAGAACCTAAATAGATAGAGTTGATCTATAGTTCCGTCGTAAGCCAAGTACCTCTCTAAATAGAGTTCGTGACAGATTAGACTATGATTCGTTCTTCAGGAGTTTATCTGTGGTTTTACCTCATTGTAAAGTAGGAGATTGTGTTGATCTTCTCTGAAGAGTTTGTATTGTAATTCTATAGACATGCCTTGAATCCGCATATGTTTCTGTTGTACCACTCTGAGGGATGTAATACTAGTGAAACGGTGTTTCATTGGTGTTATGTCAACGGTTTGCATACTACACTATGCAGTGGTATGCTGGGTCACCACACGAATCCTGCAAAGTTCAGGGAGTTCGTGTTTAGTGAGTTCATGGAGGCGTATTACACTGCCGCGGCTAGCAAGGAGGAAGTGCCCGAGTCCTTCAGGATCCAAGAAAACTACATTTGGGACTACGACTATCAGCATCAGGCTAATCGAATTAGCTACATAACACAAGTTTCAAACTTTCTAAAAAGATACGTACTACTGCCACCGATTCATATTATTGACAAAGTTATCGAGGGAACCGTACTTGGATCTCGTACGGGTTGCATGTTATATAGTCATAGGGTGTACAGGGTTTGTATCCGATACACAAAGGGTATGGTATACGAGTACATAAGTAAAACCCTAATACATAATCTAACATCCCCCCTTAATCTCAACCTGTTAACAGATTGAGATTACGCTTAAACTCATTGAGCTTCTGGACTGGAAGTGGCTTTGTAAAACCATCTGCAAGCTGATCATCACTAGAAACAAACCGAATAGCTAGTTGATTTCTTGCAACTCTTTCTCGCATAAAATGAAAATCAATTTCAATGTGCTTGGTACGAGCATGAAAAATAGGATTGACTGAGAGATAAGTAGCTCCCACATTATCACACCAAAGACTTGGCTTTTGTTGTAACTTCACTCCTAGTTCAGCAAGAAGAGCTTCTACCCAAATCATTTCAGCAGTGGCATTAGCTACGGCCTTATACTCATCCTCTATGCTAGAGCGAGATACTGGAGCATGTTTTTTGGCGCTCCAAGAAACCAGATTAGGTCCAACAAAAATAGCAAAACCACCAGTAGATCTCCTATCATCAATATCACCAGCCCAATCAGCATCAGTAAACCACTCAGAAAAGTGGAGGTTGATGGTTTGAAAGTAATGCCAAGCTTCACTGTATCCTTAACATATCTCAGGATGCATTTTGCAGCTTTCCAATGTTCTGTAGTTGGATCATGAAGATATTGGAAAATTTTGTTGACTGAATAAGCTAAATCAGGTTGTGTCAGAGTCAAATACTGTAAAGCTCCAACAATGCTCCTAAACTGAGTGCAGTCTTCAGAGCCAAGAGGTGTACCACTTGTAAGGGACAACTGATCAGAAGAAGACATAGGTGTGGGCGTTGACTTACAATTTTGCATACCAACCTTCTTCAGTAAATCAAGAGCGTATTTTTCCTGTGTCAGAAGCATATTATTGTTGACCTTTTTGACCTCAATTCCAAGGAAGAAGTGTAACTCACCAAGATCCTTGATAGCAAAATTTTCATTCAAATCTCGCA
Source organism: Lolium rigidum (assembly GCF_022539505.1). Taxonomy (NCBI): domain Eukaryota; kingdom Viridiplantae; phylum Streptophyta; class Magnoliopsida; order Poales; family Poaceae; genus Lolium; species Lolium rigidum. The sequence continues at coordinate 37,233,473 of NC_061509.1, forward strand.
TAAGAGCTGATATAGCATAACTGGAGGAGCTTGTTACAATGATGTCATCACATAGACCAGAACAAAAATAGTGACTCCTGACTTGTTGAAGAGAAGAAGTGAAGTATCAGCCTTGGAGGGGGTAAAACCAAGCATAAACTTTGAGCTCAACCTGGAATACCAGGCTCGAGGTGCTTGCTTTAGTCCATATAGAGCTTTATCAAGCCTGCAAACATAATGAGGAGCACGTGGATCTTCAAAACCAGGAGGTTGCTTCATATAAACTTCCTCTTCCAGAACACCACGAAGGAACGCGTTCTTGACATCTAGCTGCCCGAGAGTCCAACCACGAGACACAGCAATAGATAGAACAATCCCGATGGTAGAGATTTTAACCACTGGCGCTGTTTGAATCTTTTAGCAACAAGACGTGCTTTGTATCGATCAATAGACCCGTCGGCTCGTCTTTTAACTTTATATACCCATTTGCAGCCAATCAGATTTTTATTTTTGCTTGGAGGAACAAGGTGCCACGTCTTATTCTCCATTAAAGCATGATATTCCTCCTTCATCGCTTGTCGCCAGTGAGAAGTATCAAGGGCCTCAGAAAGTGTAGATGGTTCACCTATGGAAGAAAACAATCCATAGCGCACCGTACCATCAGTGTATTTTTTGGGTTGCCGTATACCTTATTGAAGACGAGTTTGAACACGTGTAGGAGGTGGTCATTGTGGTTGAACATCAGGAGAGGGTGTCGGTGATACGTCTCCGACGTATCGATAATTTCTTATGTTCCATGCCACATTATTGATGTTATCTACATGTTTTATGCACACTTTATGTCATATTCGTGCATTTTCTGGAACTAACCTATTAACAAGATGCCGAAGTGCCGCTTGCTCGTTTTCTCGCTGTTTTTGGTTTCGAAATCCTAGTAACGAAATATTCTCGGAATTGGACGAAATCAAAGCCCAGGGGCCTATTTTTCCACGAAGCTTCCAGAAGTCCGAAGGAGAGACGAAGAGGGGCCACGGGGTGGCCAAACCCTAGGGCGGCGCGGCCCCACCCCTGGCCGCGCCGGCCTATGGTGTGGGCCCCCCGTGCCGCCTCTTGACCTGCCCTTCCGCCTACAAATAGCCTCCGTGACGAAACCCCCAGTACAGAAAGCCACGATACGAGAAAACATACTGAGACGCCGCCACCGCCGATCCCATCTCGGGGGATCCAGGAGATCGCCTCCGGCACCCTGCCGGAGAGGGGATTCATCTCCCGGAGGACTCTACACCGCCATGGTCGCCTCCGGAGTGATGAGTGAGTAGTCTACCCCTGGACTATGGGTCCATAGCGGTAGCTAGATGGTTGTCTTCTCCCCATTGTGCTATCATTGTTGGATCTTGTGAGCTGCCTAACATGATCAAGATCATCTATCTGTAATTCTATATGTTGCGTTTGTTGGGATCCGATGAATAGAGAATACTTGTTATGTTGATTATCAAAGTTATACCTACGTGTTGTTTATGATCTTGCATGCTTTCCGTTACTAGTAGATGCTCTGGCCAAGTAGATGCTTGTAACTCCAAGAGGGAGTACTTATGCTCGATAGTGGGTTCATGCCTGCATTGACACCTGGGACAGTGGACGTAAAGTTCTAAGGTTGTGTTGTGCTTGTTGCCACTAGGGATAAAACATTGATGCTATGTCTAAGGATGTAGTTGTTGATTACATTACGCACCATATTTAATGCAACTGTCACGTTGCTTTGCAACTTAATACCGGAGGGGTTCGGATGATAACCTGAAGGTGGACTTTTTAGGCATAGATGCGGTTGGATGGCGGTCTATGTACTTTGTCGTAATGCCCAATTAAATCTCACTATACTCATCATGATATGTATGTGCATGGTCATGCTCTCTTTATTTGTCAATTGCCCAACTGTAATTTGTTCACCCAACATGTTGTTCGTCTTATGGGAGAGACACCTCTAGTGAACTGTGGACCCCGGTCCAATTCTCTTTCCTGAAATACAATATACTTGCAATACTTGTTCTACTTGTTTTCTGCAAACAATCATCTTCCACACAATACGGTTAATCCTTTGTTACAGCAAGCCGGTGAGATTGACAACCTCACTGTTTCGTTGGGGCAAAGTACTTTGGTTGTGTTGTGCAGGTTCCACGTTGGCGCCGGAATCCCTGGTGTTGCGCCGCACTACATCCCGCCGCCATCAACCTTCAACGTGCTTCTTGGCTCCTCATCGGTTCGATAAACCTTGGTTTCTTACTGAGGGAAAACCTGCTGCTATACGACATCATACCTTCCTCTTGGGGTTCCCAACGAACGTGTGAGTTACACGCCATCAAGCAGTTTTTCTGGCGCCGTTGCCGGGGAGATCAAGACACGCTGCAAGGGGAGTCTCCACTTCTCAATCTCTTTACTTTGTTTTTGTCTTGCTTTATTTTATTTACTACTTTGTTTGCTGTACTATATCAAAATACAAAAAAATTAGTTGCTAGTTTTACTTTATTTGCTATCTTGTTTGCTATATCAAAAACACAAAAAAATTAGTTATTTTACTTGATTCATCATGTTTCCTTTTAATTTTACCACAAAAGACATACTGGTAGGACGTGGGTCTATAGTTGGGAGAAATAATATAGAAGAATTTTTCAATCATGTTAGCACCATTGAAAATTTTGAAGATAGACACTTGGTAGACCTTGCGCCTACTTATGAAATTGCTGCTGCGCATTTAGTTCGCCTGTTGGAAACTAAATTTGTTAATCTTAATCCTATAATCCAACACATGTTTCTCACACTTGGTGATATGGAAGAAGGGGAAAAGAAAGATTTTGTTTTAGAAACCCTTCTTAGAGAATTTGGTGGTCTAGCAAGAGAAGCTAGAAAGGTCTTTGCTAAATTTAATATGCTTGGTTCTCATACTAATTTTGTTAGTCTCCTTGAAAAGATGGACATGGATAGAATAAGATACACTAATAATATTGATGATGGTGGGGAGATCAAAGCACCAATACCATGTAAACTCTTAGCTATGAATGATGCACTAGAAAATAACTATGCTTGGCTTGTTCCTGAAAATTTGTTTGATGAAAGTAGCATGCCTAAGACTAATGAAAAGGGAGATGCTAAAACTTATGTATCTAATATACTATGCCTGGTTGAGAAAACTCCACACCCTGCTGAGAATGCACCACCCTTCGATAATACTTGATACACACTTTCTGCGCCTAGCTGAAAGGCGTTAAAGAAAAGCGCTTATGGGAGACAACCCATGTTTTTACTTACAGTACTTTGTTTTTATTTTGTGTCTTGGAAGTTGTTTACTACTGTAGCAACCTCTCCTTATCTTAGTTTTGTGTTTTGTTGTGCCAAGTTAAGCCATTGATAGAAAAGTAACTACTAGATTTGGATTACTGCGCAGTTCCAGATTTCTTTGCTGTCACGAATCTGGGTCCACCTCCCTGTAGGTAGCTCAGAAAATTAAGCCAATTTACGTGCATGATCCTCAGATATGTACGCAACTTTCATTCAATTTGAGCATTTTCATTTGAGCAAGTCTGGTGCCATTTTAAAATTCGTCAATACGAACTGTTCTGTTTTGACAGATTCTGCCTTTTATTTCGCATTGCCTCTTTTGCTATGTTGGATGAATTTCTTTGATCCACTAATATCCAGTAGCATTATGCAATGTCCAGAAGTGTTAAGAATGATTGTGTCACCTCTGAATATGTCAATTTATATTGTGCACTAACCCTCTAATGAGTTGTTTCGAGTTTGGTGTGGAGGAAGTTTTCAAGGATCAAGAGAGGAGTATGATGCAACATGATCAAGGAGAGTGAAAGCTCTAAGCTTGGGGATGCCCCGGTGGTTCACCCCTGCATATATTAAGAAGACTCAAGCGTCTAAGCTTGGGGATGCCCAAGGCATCCCCTTCTTTATCGACAACATTATCAGGTTCCTCCCCTGAAACTATATTTTTATTCCATCACATCTTATGTGCTTTTTCTTGGAGCGTCGGTTTGTTTTTGTTTTTTGTTTTGTTTGAATAAAATGGATCCTAGCATTCACTTTATGGGAGAGAGACACGCTCCGCTGTAGCATATGGACAAGTATGTCCTTGGTTTCTACTCATAGTATTCATGGCGAAGTTTCTCCTTCGTTAAATTGTTATATGGTTGGAATTGAAAAATGATACATGTAGTAATTGCTATAAATGTCTTGGGTAATGTGATACTTGGCAATTGTTGTGCTCATGATTAAGCTCTTGCATCATATGCTTTGCACCCATTAATGAAGAAATACATAGAGCATGCTAAAATTTGGTTTGCATATTTGGTTTCTCTAAGGTCTAGATAATTTCTAGTATTGAGTTTGAACAACAAGGAAGACGGTGTAGAGTCTTATAATGTTTTCAATATGTCTTTTATGTGAGTTTTGCTGCACCGGTTCATCCTTGTGTTTGTTTCAAATAAACCTTGCTAGCCTAAACCTTGTATCGAGAGGGAATACTTCTCATGCATCCAAAATACTTGAGCCAACCACTATGCCATTTGTGTCCATCATACCTACCTACTACATGGTATTTTCCGCCATTCCAAAGTAAATTGCTTGAGTGCTACCTTTAAAATTCCATTCTTCACCTTTGCAATATATAGCTCATGGGACAAATAGCTTAAAAACTATTGTGGTATTGAATATGTAATTATGCACTTTATCTCTTATTAAGTTGCTTGTTGTGCGATAACCATGTTCACTGGGGACGCCATCAACTATTCATTGTTGAATTTCATGTGAGTTGCTATGCATGTCCGTCTTGTTTGAAATAAGAGCGATCTACCACCTTATGGTTGAGCATGCATATGTTAGAGAAGAACATTGGGCCGCTAACTAAAGCCATGATCCATGGTGGAAGTTTCAGTTTTGGACATATATCCTCAATCTCAAATGAGAAAATTATTAATTGTTGTTACATGCTTATGCATAAAAGAGGAGTCCATTATCTGTTGTCTATGTTGTCCCGGTATGGATGTCTAAGTTGAAGAATAATCAATAGCGAGAAATCCAATGCGAGCTTTCTCCTTAGACCTTTGTACAGGCGGCATAGAGGTACCCCTTTGTGACACTTGGTAAAAACGAGTGCATTGTGATGATCGGGTAGTCCAAGCTAATTAGGACAAGGTGCGGGCACTATTAGTACACTATGCATGAGGCTTGCAACTTATAAGATATAATTTACATGATGCATATGCTTTATTACTACCGTTGACAAAATTGTTTCATGTTTTCAAAATCAAAGCTCTAGCACAAATATAGCAATCGATGCTTTTCCTCTATGGAGGACCATTCTTTTACTTTCAATGTTGAGTCAGTTCACCTATTTCTCTCCACCTCAAGAAGCAAACACTTGTGTGAACTATGCATTGATTCCTACATACTTGCTTATTGCACTTATTATATTACTCTATGTTGACAATATCCATGAGATATACATGTTACAAGTTGAAAGCAACCGCTGAAACTTAATCTTCTTTTGTGTTGCTTCAATGCTTTTACTATGAATTGTTGCTTTATGAGTTAACTCTTATGCAAGACTTATTGATGCTTGTCTTGAAGTGCTATTCATGAAAAGTCTTTGCTTTATGATTCACTTGTTTACTCATGTCATATACATTGTTTTGATCGCTGCATTCACTACATATGCTTTACAAATAGTATGATCAAGATTATGATGGCATGTCACTTCGGAAATTATCTCGTGTTATCGTTTTACCCGCTTCGGGACGAGCAGTAACTAAGCTTGGGGATGCTGATACGTCTCCGACGTATCGATAATTTCTTATGTTCCATGCCACATTATTGATGTTATCTACATGTTTTATGCACACTTTATGTCATATTCGTGCATTTTCCGGAACTAACCTATTAACAAGATGCCGAAGTGCCGCTTGTTGTTTTCTCGCTGTTTTTGGTTTCAGAAATCCTAGTAACGAAATATTCTCGGAATTGGACGAAATCAAAGCCCAGGGGCCTATTTTTCCACGAAGCTTCCAGAAGTCTGAAGGAGAGACGAAGAGGGGCCACGGGGTGGCCAAACCCTAGGGCGACGCGGCCCCACCCCTGGCCACGCCGGCCTATGGTGTGGGCCCCCCGTGCCGCCTCTTGACCTGCCCTTCCGCCTACAAATAGCCTCCGTGACGAAACCCCCAGTACAGAAAGCCACGATACGAGAAAACATACTGAGACGCCGCCACCGCCGATCCCATCTCGGGGGATCCAGGAGATCGCCTCCGGCACCCTGCCGGAGAGGGGATTCATCTCCCGGAGGACTCTACACCGCCATGGTCGCCTCCGGAGTGATGAGTGAGTAGTCTACCCCTGGACTATGGGTCCATAGCAGTAGCTAGATGGTTGTCTTCTCCCCATTGTGCTATCATTGTTGGATCTTGTGAGCTGCCTAACATGATCAAGATCATCTATCTGTAATTCTATATGTTGCGTTTGTTGGGATCCGATGAATAGAGAATACTTGTTATGTTGATTATCAAAGTTATACCTACGTGTTGTTTATGATCTTGCATGCTTTCCGTTACTAGTAGATGCTCTGGCCAAGTAGATGCTTGTAACTCCAAGAGGGAGTACTTATGCTCGATAGTGGGTTCATGCTCGCATTGACACCGGGACAAGTGACGAAAGTTCTAAGGTTGTGTTGTGCTTGTTGCCACTAGGGATAAAACATTGATGCTATGTCTAAGGATGTAGTTGTTGATTACATTACGCACCATACTTAATGCAACTGTCTGTTGCTTTGCAACTTAATACCGGAGGGGTTCGGATGATAACTCGAAGGTGGACTTTTTAGGCATAGATGCGGTTGGATGGCGGTCTATGTACTTTGTCGTAATGCCCAATTAAATCTCACTATACTCATCATGATATGTATGTGCATGGTCATGCTCTCTTTATTTGTCAATTGCCCAACCGTAATTTGTTCACCCAACATGCTGTTCGTCTTATGGGAGAGACACCTCTAGTGAACTGTGGACCCCGGTCCAATTCTCTTTACTGAAATACAATCTATCGCAATACTTGTTCTACTGTTTTCTCGCAAACAATCATCTTCCACACAATACGGTTAATCCTTTGTTACAGCAAGCCGGTGAGATTGACAACCTCACTTGTTTCGTTGGGGCAAAGTACTTTGGTTGTGTTGTGCAGGTTCCACGTTGGCGCCGGAATCCCTGGTGTTGCGCCGCACTACATCCCGCCGCCATCAACCTTCAACGTGCTTCTTGGCTCCTACTGGTTCGATAAACCTTGGTTTCTTATTGAGGGAAAACCTGCTGCTATACGACATCATACCTTCCTCTTGGGGTTCCCAACGAACGTGTGAGTTACACGCCATCAGTCGGCGACGGTGCTTGTACAGAGGACGCCGCAGAATCATCATGAGCAGAACCGGCCAAAGAAGATCCCGAGGAATCCGACGTAGCAGCCGAAAGCTGCAGGGACACATCGGGTGTCGCGTTGGGCGTCGCAGGCGAGGCGCCAGGTGGAGGGCCGGGGCTGGACGAAGGCGTGTGCTCGCCACGAGCAGCATGCTGGGGCGGGGACCGCCCGCGACGTGGAGCATCAGGCGCGGCTGACGGCGTGTGACCGCCAGACACGGCCAGGCCGCGCGCCCCGAGGGCGGGAGAATCAACCTCGGGATCGGAAACGGAAGGAGAATGTTCTCCAACAGAATCTGCATCGAACTCGACGCTGATTTCGTCATCTTCGGCATGATTTTGTGCTGTATTTTCTTCATCAATTTCTTCACCATTTTGCCTGAAATTTGCATTAGTATTTGCTGCAACTGGGAGCACATCAGTAATAGGCACAATAGGCACAGGATTATCAACATTACTGGCACCCTCACGAGAAGTGGATGTGGATGGTGGGAGTAAGAGAATTTCTTTTCTAAGGAGAGGACCAGCATTTGGACGCAGGGATGAAAAAGGGAACACATTTTCATCGAAAAAACATCACGGGAGATATACACTCGACCAGAAGACATATCTAGGCACTTGACACCTTTATGTAAAGGACTATAGCCAAGAAAAACACAGTGAGTGGATCGAAAAGCAAGCTTGCGAGTATTATATGGACGAAGATTGGGCCAACAAGCGCAACCAAAAACACGAAGTGCATCATAATTTGGTGTGACATGGAGAAGACGTTCAGCTGGGGTTTCAAGGTTTATGACTTTGCTGGGGAGCAGATTTATGAGAAATGTGGCAGTGAGAAAAGCTTCATCCCAATACTTAAGAGGCATGGATGCATTCGCAAGAAGACCAAGTCCAACTTCAACTATATGGCGATGTTTTCTTTCAGCAGAGCCATTTTGTTGGTGGGCATGGGGGCAAGAGACATGGTGAGTAATACCAACTTTTTGAAAGAATGCATTCAATTTTTCATACTCACCCCCCAATCTGTTTGCATAGTAACAATTTTCCTATCAAACTTGCGCTCAACATATTTCTGAAAATTAAGGAACACTTGATACACATCAGCACGAGATTTGAGAAGGTAAATCCAAGTGAACTTGCTAAAATCATTGATAAAGCTTACATAGTATGAATGTTTCCCAGCAGAGAGAGGTGCAGGACCCATACATCAGAAAATATCTGTTCTAAAGGAACAGTGGATCTACTAATAGAAATAGGATAGGGCAACTGGTGACTTTTTGCTACCTGACATGAATCACAAACATATGGGGTACTCTCTGGGGTGTAAGCTATTTTACTTCTCCTAGCACTTGTTGAACCACAAACGAAGAACAATGTCCTAAGCGGCGATGCCATGTAGAGGAAGACGACTTTATTGTGATGTATGCATGCTTGGAGGTCGCAGTAGAGGTGGGCATCAAGGGATATAGACCTCCGTAGCAAGGACCTCTAAACAGGATGCGTCGTGTTGCCTGATCCTTGATAACAAAAAAGAAAGGATGGAACTCAATGAAAACATGATTATCAAGGGTGAATCTAGGAACATACAAAAGATTTTTTGATGCACTTGGGACATGAAGTATGGCATTGAGATCAAAGGATGCATGAGGGGTGCGCAAAGTTGAATAACCAATGTGACTGATGTGCATACATTTGCCTTCAGCAGTGCGGACCTGATCCTGGCCATTGTATGCATCACGAGTGTTGAGCTTGTTCAGTTTTCCAGTAATATGGTCAGTGGCCCCAATATCATAATACCAGTTGGTATCAACTCCATGTGATGCCAAATTAGCCTGAGCATCATTGTTTCCACGCTCTCCATTGTCACGACGATCATCTCCATAGCGCCACCAGCAATCCTTTGCCGGGTGCAACATCCCATGTTTTCAAACAAAGAAGAAAATGAATTTCCTTTTTCCAAAAATTGGAGCCAATAATTTTTTTAATTCAATTGAGTTTGGTGCATAGTGCTCCTACACAATTGTTGTGGATTTTGCTAAGATGCTTGTGTGAAGTATTTTGAAAAAAATTCTAGACCCTAACCCTACCCTTCTCAAAACCAAAGAGAAACTTTTAAAAAAAATGTGAGGCATATGTGTGCTAATGGCTAATTCTCCAATAATTGGCCTATGCCCTATTTACCTTACCCAAATGGTTGGAAACCATGAGTAAACCCAACCAACCTCTTTTTAACCCAAAACAAGGATCCTTTGGATCAAAGAGAAAGCAAGAAAAAGATTTGAGAAATTGCAAAAACCCTCACATATGGCTTATGGACATTTTTGAAAATCTTTAACCTAGGCCATATAAATTTGTGCCAATGGTTTGGAAACTCTTTTAAACTCAAAAGGATCCCTTTTGCACCAAAGAAACCAAAATCAAATCCAAGAAAAATCAAAAACCTAGTTACATGTGATAATGGTCACATGTGACAATTTTAACATCTTACCCACTTTGAGCCCCTGGATTAAGAGATTTTCAAACCAAACCCTCACCACTCTTTGCACCTCATCCAAGACCTCATCAAGATGAACACTTTTGATGTTGACCACTTTGACCAGATATTTTTCTATTGCTTAGTACAAGAGTGCAAAGTGGCAACATGGAAACAGATTCTAGATTCCCCGAAATTTTGGAATTTTCACAAACCATCTCCAAAACCCAAACCAAGAGCACCAATGAGTGCCAAACCTTATTTTGAACACATCTATGCAGATTTTTGGTCAAACTTCAACCCACATGAGACCTTTGCTTGTACTATATGTGGAGCACATAGAATAGAATTAGGGTACAACCACTCCACCAACTATGTACCACCTCTCACCCTCTCTCTCTTTGGCTCATCAATAGTGCCTTGTACTTCCAAATGACCTCACTTAGTAGATCCATGCTCACCCTAGTACAAGGACACACTTGTCATGGCTTATGTCACATAAACTTTGGCATGAATCAAGTGTACAAGCTCTAGCCCTCTCTAGCTATGCTAACCTTGCCAAACCAACTTCTCTCACCTCACTCTAGCAGGCCATGACCCCAGAGACAAAGTTTTTGCACCACAACACCAAGGACAAGACCATGCCGGCCACCTTTGACCTCACCATGCTCTCCTCCTCTCCTCTCCAATCCAGGCCAGGCCACCAGGTCCAGTAGACTCCCCTTTCCCTGCTGATGACGCTAGACAAAGTCACGAGCCAAGAGGAAGCCGACAAGCCCTAGAACTCGACGTGCTCTGGCACGCCCAGACACGCCACGCCACGCCAGAGCACGCACGGCGAGCGCCCTGGACACAAAGTCACCCCGTTGACACAGCACTCCCCTCTCTCTCTCTCGTTGCGCGTGCACGATCACCTCGACGTCAGCTACCTACTGGACAACTCCATTGGCTCTCCCGCACGCTGTAGCCGACGCGCACGACGATGACCTCTGCCACGAACACGAGGAGGCGAGGACGATGACAAGCGCTACAGACCACCTTTTCCTGCGCCGTCAAGTCCCACGCACTCACAACAATGTCGCCTACTCGCCTGCGTCAGCGCCCAACCCCCTCGACCACTGTATCGCCGTCGCCACCATGACCTGCCCTGCGCCCCACGGCCACCTCGCGTCGCTATAAAAGGAGGCCACCCCGCGAAGGAATTCTCACACCATTCGACTCCTCTCCTCTCTCTGATCCTTCTCCACCCACTTCCTCGCCACATTATCGCCGGTAGACCACCAATCACTAGCTGGAGCCCGCGGCGGTGCTGAGAAGGGCGCCATCGATTTCGGCCACCATTGGAGTCGCCGCCGGTACCAGAAGATCCACCGTCGTCCGCAACGTCGCCGTGCATCAACGCCGTCGATCGCGGGAGCCCAGGATCGCCGCTGACCCCCTCCCTCCGCCGTGCAGTGCTCGCTTCTCGTTGACGACGATGACGACGCTCGACCGTCGGATCGTCATCTAATCCAGCGGCCCACGTTAAAAGGTACCGGTTCGCTGTTTAAGACACGCTGACGCGTGGGTCCCTCGCTGTCAGGCGGTCCGCGTGCACCGTGGGCATAGCTGGGCCGGCCCAACCTTTTCTCCCCCTCTGCGGCCCAAATCCTTTCCCGCCAAAGCCCAAGTTTTTGAATTCGAATAATTTCTTTTCAGACAAATTCAATACGGGTGCTTTGTTAGAAATTAAATAACTTCATTTCGGCTAAAACAAATTTGATGAATTTCATATGGTTGGAAAGCCTGTGAAATTATCTATCAAACCACACCAGTCTCAACTTTAGATGTGTTGTAGAATTGGGTGTGTTGGGGACACAAGAGACTTCTTGCATTGTGATTGCAGGGTTGCTTGAGAGGGATATATTTGACCTCTTCCTCCCTGAGTTCGATAAACCTTGGGTGATCCACTTAAGGGAAAACTTGCTCTTCGTTCTACAAACCTCTGCTCTTGGAGGCCCAACACTGTCTACAGGAAAAGAAGCGTGCGTAGACATCAAGCTATTTTCTGGCGCCGTTGCCGGGGAGGAAAGGTAAAAGGCACTCACACTCCGGATCTCGGCTACTAAGCTATTTTCCGGCGCCGTTGTAAGTGCTCGAAGCTATTTCCTTTAGATCCTGTAATTGCATCTTTTTGTTTCTTGTTTTACACTAGTAAGGCATAATGAACAACAATGAGCTTCTTATTCTATTTCCTAAGTTAAGACATGAATTGTGCGATGCAAAAATTAAAAAACCTATGGAACCTTATTTGCATGCTAGTAGCAATGTTATTAGTATGAACGCAATTACTACTAATGCTATGGAGAAATCTAAGCTTGGGGAAGCTAGTTTATATAAAAATAATCTTTTTTGCTCCTCAGCTTTGGAAGAAATATTTTGCTCTGATAATACTTTATCTCCCATATGCGATAACTCTAATGATGCTTCTGATATTTTAAATCCACCTGCTGAAAGTATTCCGTATAAAATACCTATGAAAATTATTGAATGTGTTATGGATAACCGCTATGAAGGGGATGGAACTGTCCATCCTGGAGATCGTTCATTGTTTTTGCATGAATTATGCGGGTTATTCAAGTGTGCGGTATCTCTATGGATGAAGTGAGGAAGAAACTATTCTCTTTTTAGTCTATGCGGTAAGCGGCGCATTGGTATAAAGTCGTTGAAGAATAGTCATTCTCTTGGTTGGGAGGAAATTGTATCTCTCTTTAATTCTAAATTTTATCCTCCTCATGAAGTGCATATTGATAGGAATTACATTTATAACTTTTATCCTCGTGATGGAGAGAGTATTTCTCAAGCATGGGGGAGATTGAAGTCACTAATGCTCAAATGTCCCATTCATGAGCTCCCCATAATGTTATTGTTAATAATTTTTATGCAAGGCTTTCAGGACATCACAAGGACTATCTAGATGCCTGTTTGGAGGGATCTTTCACAAGCAAGGAGGTTGAAGCTAGATGGGATCTTCTTGATCGGATTCAGGAGAATACTGAAGGATGGGAGAACAACAAAGGTGAAGAGTCAGGTATAAATTATGATTATGAATGCATTGAAACTTTTATGGATACTGATAGATTTCGAAATATGAGTGCTACTTATGGTCTTGACTCTCAAGTTGTTGCAAATCTTTATAAAGCTTTTGCCTCTCATTTTGAATTGCCTAGGAAGAATTTTGATAAGTATCATGAACCTTTTAAAGACACTTGCATGAAAAATGAAATTGTTATTAATGATTGCAATAAACATGCCCAAACTTCTGAAAATACCATTTCTTATAAGCATGTTAATTTTTGTGGAATGCATAGACCCTGTGGAATTAATCAAATCAAAGATGAATATTGTATCCATCATATGAATGATAAAACTAGAAAGTGGTCTAGGGCTCTAGATGATCTTGGTAAAAAAGTTTGTGCTAGTTATCCTTTTATTTGTGAACTTTGTCATAAAGTGGGTCATTTTAATTTTCAATGCTCCTCCAATGATAATTCGCACCCCATGAGTGCTGCAAATTTGTATTATAATGATGAAATTACTCCTAATCAGCATGATGAACTTACTTTATTTTTGTGGTGTGAAGAGCTATCAAGAAAAATCTCTTTGTTACATATGAGTGATCTTGATATTGATGATGTCCTGCATGGGTGTTTTTCTTATTGCATTGATAATTGCCATACAAATACTTACATACAAAATATTTTAGAAGCTGACAACTAGGATTGTTGTGTGTTTTGAACTTATTAATGAAAAGGAGGAATCCTCCCAAGTTTCTTCTATTGTTTATGGAAATAAATCAGGTTATGTGGAGAAGCCTCCCTTCAAGCCTCTTCCTCCTAAAGAAGGGAACGAGGAGAAGAAGGAGAAGAAGAAGAAGAAGAAGAAGAAGAAGAAGAAGGAGGAGGAGGAGAAGAAGAAGAAGAAGAAGGGGAATAAAAAGAAAGAGGTAACAGCATATCCCCGCGTGTATGAGATAACGATAGGTAACCGTAAGTATGTTGCTCCTGATGATTATTATGATAACGAATCTGAATACAATGATCTTCCTATGCCCTTTACCTACATTAGTGATCATGATTTGAAAGAGCACACTACTTTTGATATTGCAAATCTACGGGAAACTAATTCTGAAAATGATGATGTTAATAATTGCCATAGTATCAGTACTATCCATGCTTCCTCCCATAATGATATAGAAAGCTCTAAGCTTGGGGATGAGGTGTTTGAAAATCCTTTTGCTACTGATCATTACATGTTTGATACATCTCCTTCTTGCAACAATGATGGTATGGTCATAGATGAACCTACTATGAAAGATGACTATTCTATTTCTTATGATGATACTATGCCTCTGACCTTTAATGATTATTATAAAGAATGCTATGATATAGGTTATAACTATCCTTATGAAACTAGTCATAGTTATGATTGGATTGCCAAAAACAATTCCCTTAATATGCAACTTGTTTACCATGTTCAAATTCTTGATAATAATCTTGCTCCAATTACTACTAGTGAGAAGAACTCTTCTTATGCCAAAATTAATGACACTTCTATGCATATGAACCATGATAAGAATGTTTTAAGTGATGGGTATATTGTGGATTTCATCAATGATGCTACTGAAAGTTATTATGAGAGAGGGAAATATGGTTATATGCATCTTAATAATATTAAGTTTCCCCTCTTTATGTTGAGAATCTTGAAGTTACTCCTGTTTTATCTTCCTATGCTTGTCACTTTGTTCTTCATGAATTCATTTGTGTACAAGATTCCTTTGTATAGGAAGTGGGTTAGACTTAAATGTGTTTTGAATTTGCCTCTTGATGCTCTCTTTTGTTTCAAATACTATTTCTTGCGAGTGCATCGTTAAAACTGCTGAGCCCATCTTAATGGCTATAAAGAAAGCACTTCTTGGGAGATAACCCATGTGTTTATTTTACTATAGTACTTTGTTTTATATTTGAGTCTTGGAAGTTGTTACTACTGTAGAAACCTCTCCTTATCTTTATTTTATTGCATTGTTGTGCCAAGTAAAGTCTTTGATAGTAAGGTTCATACTAGATTTGGATTACTGCGCAGAAACAGATTTCTTGCTGTCACGAATTTGGGTTGAATTCTCTGTAGGTAACTCAGAAAATTCTGCCAATTTACGTGAGTGATCCCCAGATATGTACGCAACTTTCATTCAATTTGAGCATTTTCATCTGAGCAAGTTTGATGCCTCTAAAAAATTCGTCTTTACGGACTGTTCTGTTTTGACAGATTCTGCCTTTTATTTCACATTGCCTCTTTTGCTGTGTTGGATGGATTTCTTTGTTCCATTAACCTCCAGTAGCTTTGTGCAATGTCCAGAAGTGTTAAGAATGATTGTGTCACCTCTGAACATGTGAATTTTTAATTATGCACTAACCCTCTAATGAGTTTGTTTTGAGTTTGGTGTGGAGGAAGTTTTCAAGGGTCAAGAGAGGAGGATGATATAATATGATCTAGGAGAGTGAAAGCTCCAAGCTTGGGGATGCCCCGGTGGTTCATCCCTGCATATTTCAAGAAGACTCAAGCATCTAAGCTTGGGGATGCCCAAGGCATCCCCTTCTTCATCGACAACTTATCAGGTCACTTCTCTTGAAACTATATTTTTATTCGGTCACATCTTATGTACTTTACTTGGAGCGTCTGTTTGTTTTTATTTTTGTTTTGCTTGAATAAATGCTTGTGTGGGAGAGAGACACGCTCCGCTGGTTCATATGAACACATGTGTTCTTAGCTTTACTTTTAATGTTCATGGCGAAGGTTGAAACTGCTTCGTTCATTGTTATATGGTGGGAAACGGGAAATGCTACACGTGGTAATTGGTACGATGTCTTGAATAATGTGATACTTGGCAATTGTTGTGCTCATGTTTAAGCTCTTGCATCATATACTTTGCACCTATTAGTGAAGAAATACTGTAGAGCTTGTTAAAATTTGGTTTGCATGATTGGTCTCTCTAAGTCTAGATATTTTCTGGTGAGGGTTTGAACAACAAGGAGACGATGTAAAGTCTTATAATGCTTACAATATGTTCATATGTGAGTCTTGATGCACCGGTTCATACTTGAGTTTGCTTCAAACAACCTTGCTAGCCTAAACCTTGTATTGAGAGGGATTACTTCTCATGCATCAAAAATCATTGAGCCAAAAACTATGCCATTTGTGTCCACCATGCCTACCTACTACATGGTATTTCTCCTCCATTCCAAAGTAAATTGCTTGAGTGCTACCTTTAAAATTCCATTCTTTGCCTTTGCAATATATAGCTCATGGGACAAATAGCTTAAAAAACTATTGTGGTATTGAATATGTACTTATGTATTCTATCTCTTAATAAGTTGCTTGTTGAGCGATAACCATGTTCCTGGGGACGCCATCAACTATTTCTTTGTTGAATATCATGTGAGTTGCTATGCATGTTCGTCTTGTCTGAAGTAAGGGTGATTTATCATGATCAAATGGTTTGAGTATGCATATTGTTAGAGAAGAACATTGGGCCGCTAACTAAAGCCATGATCCATGGTGGAAGTTTCAGTTTGGACAACAAACCTCAATCTCTTATGAGAATATTATCTGTTTTTGAATGCTTATGCATTAAAGAGGAGTCCATTATCTGTTGTCTATGTTGTCCCGGTATGGATGTCTAAGTTGAGAATAATCAAAAGCGAGAAATCCAATGCGAGCTTTCTCCTTAGACCTTTGTACAAGCGGCATAGAGGTACCCCTTTGTGACACTTGGTTGAAACATATGTTATGCAATGATAATTCATGTAAATCCAAGCTAATTAGGACAAGGTGCGGGCACTATTGGTATACTATGCATGAGGCTTGCAACTTGTAGGATATAATTTACATAATACATATGCTTTATTACTACCGTTGACAAAATTGTTTCTTGTTTTCAAAATAAAAGCTCTAGCACAAATATAGCAATTAATGCTTCCCTCTGCGAAGGGCCTTTCTTCTACTTTATGTTGAGTCAGTTTACCTACTTCCTTCCATCTTAGAAGCAAACACTTGTGTGAACTGTGCATTGATTCTTACATACTTGCTTATTTGCATTCATCATATTACTTTGTGTTGACAATTATCCATGAGATATGCATGTTGAAAGTTGAAAGAAACTGCTGAAACTTAAATCTTCCTCTGTGTTGCTTCGATGCGTTTACTTTGAATATATTGCTTTATGAGTTAACTCTTATGCAAGACTTGTAATGCTTGTCTTGAAAGTACTATTCATGAAAAGTTTTGCTATATGTTATCTATTTGTTAGCAACTATAGATCATTGCCTTGAGTCACTTCATTCATCTCATATGTTTTTTAATAGTATGATCAAGGTTATGTAAGTAGCATGTCACTACAGAAATTATTCTTTTTATCGTTTACCTACTCGAGGACGAGTAGGAACTAAGCTTGGGGATGCTGATACGTCTCCAACGTATCCAAAATTTCTGATGTTCCATGCTTGTTTTATGACAATACTTACATGTTTTGCTTGCACTTTATAATGTTTTTATGCATTTTCCGGAACTAACCTATTAACAAGATGCCACAGTGCCAGTTCCTATTTTCTGCTGTTTTTGGTTCCAGAAAGGCTGTTCGGGCAATATTCTCGGAATTGGACGAAATCAACGCCAAACATCCTATTTTTCCCGGAAGCATCCAGAACACCGAAGGAGAGCCGGAGGAGAGCCAGGGGGCCACCACACACGTGGGCCACGCGGGCTACACCCTGGCCGCGCCAGCCTGGTGTGGGGCCACCCTGTCGCCCCTCCTGCGCCGCCTCTTCGCCTATTTAAGCCCTTTCGACCTAAAAACGCAGTACCGATTGACGAAACTCCAGAAAATCTACTGTAACGCCGCCGCCATCGTGAAACTCCAATTCGGGGGACAGAAGTCTCTGTTCCGGCACCCTGCCGGGACGGGGAATTGCCCCCGGAGCCATCTCCATCGACATCACCGCCATCTTCACCGCCAACGCTGTCTCCATGATGAGGAGGGAGTAGTTCTCCCCCTGGGCTGAGGGCTCTACCGGTAGCTATGTGGTTCATCTCTCTCTCATGTACTTCAATACAATGATCTCATGAATTGCCTTGCATGATTGAGATCCATATGATGAGCTTTGTAATCTAGATGTCATATGCTATTCAAGTGCTTAATTATGTGAACTTTGGGGTTACTGTGACCTCGGTGTAATGGTGACGGTGTGTGCGCCGTGTGTAACTCCCTTATGAATTGTGGTGTGTTAGTACCTCCTATGAATGCTCACGGTGACGGTGTGGGGTGTTTATTAGTACTTGGGAATACGCCTTTGAGGTGTGCTTTTGCACACTTGCCCAATGAATTTGAGTTCTCTATCCAATAAGAGAGTAGTATGATGAAGTGCTTATATTTATATTCAATTATGATTGCATTGTTGAGAGTGTCCACTAGTGAAAGTAGGATCCCTAGGCCTTGTTTCCAAACATCGAATCTCCGTTTATCTACTGTTCTGTTGCATGTTTACTCGCTGCCATATTTTATTCAGATTGCTATTACCACTCATATACATCCATACTACTTGTATTTCACTATCTCTTCGCCGAACTAGTGCACCTATACACCGACAAGTGTATTGGGTGTGTTGGGGACACAAGAGACTTCTTGCATTGTGATTGCGGGGTTGCTTGAGAGGGATATATTTGACCTCTTCCTCCCTGAGTTCGATAAACCTTGGGTGATCCACTTAAGGGAAAACTTGCTGCTGTTCTACAAACCTCTGCTCTTGGAGGCCCAACACTGTCTACAGGAAAAGAAGCGTGCGTAGACATCATTTGCCAGTTTGATCCGCAAGTTCGTGACTTCGGTCTGACACTGCGAGGCAAACATCTCCTCAACCGCCTGCCAGACACCGGCGGTGGTCTCGATTCTCTGAATGTGAGGCAGAACCTCAGATCCAATCGACTGAAGGAGATACCTGATGTCTACGTTCCCCCTCCTTTCCTGTAGACAGTGTTGGGCCTCCAAGAGCAGAGGTTTGTAGAACAGCAGCAAGTTTTCCCTTAAGTGGATCACCCAAGGTTTATCGAACTCAGGGAGGAAGAGGTCAAAGATATCCCTCTCATGCAACCACCGCAACCACAAAGCAAGAAGTCTCTTGTGTCCCCAACACACCTAATAGGTGCACTAGTTCGGCGAAGAGATAGTGAAATACAGGTGGTATGAATAAGTATGAGCAGTAGCAACGGTGCCGAGAAAATAGCTTGCTGGCGTGTAGTTGATGGTGGTAGTATTGCGGCGAGTAGTAACGCAGTAAAACAGATAAACAAACAGCGATAGCGATATTTAGGAACAAGGCCTAGGGATCATACTTTCACTAGTGGACACTCTCAACATTGATCGCATAATAAATAACTCTTTCTCATATGTGCTACATACACTCTTTTGTTGGATGATGAACACATTGCGTAGGATTACACGAACCCTCAATGCCGGAGTTAACAAGCTCCACAATAATGTTCATATTTAAATAACCTTAGAGCATAATAGATTATTGCAAAATAAACCAAGAACTAACATAGTGCACACACTGTCCACATTACACTAAGAAGGAGGAATAGATCACATCAATACTATCATAATGATAATTAACTCCACAATCTACAAGAGATCATGATCATAGCCTACGACAAGAACCACATGGTGCACACACTAGTCACCTTTACACCATGCGGGAGGAATAGATTACTTTAATAACATCACATGAGTAGCACACAACTAGTAGCGATACAAAGCTCATCATATGGATCTCAATCATGTAAAGCAGCTCATGAGATCATTGTATTGAAGTACATAGGAGAGAGATTAACCACATAGCTACCGGTACAGCCCCGAGCCTCGATGGAGAACTACTCCCTCCTTATGGGAGCAGCAGCGGTGATGAAGATGGCGGTGGAGATGGCAGTGGTGTCGATGGAGAAGCCTTCCGGGGGCACTTCCCCGTCCCGGCGGCGTGCCGGAACGGAGACTCTGTCCCCCGGATCTTGGCTTCGCGATGGCGGCGGCTGCGGAAGGTTTACGTGGGTTTCGTCAAACGTGTCGAGGTTTTTAGGTCAGGGGCTTTATATAGGCGAAGAGGCGGCGCAGGAGGGCTGACAGGGGGGCCACACTATAGGGCGGCGCGGCCCCCCCTCTGGCCGCGCCAGCCTATAGTTTGGTGGGCCTGTGGCCCCCCTCGACCTCTACGGTGTGTTCTGGATGCTTCCGGGGATTCTAAGATCTTTGGCGTTGATTTCGTCCGATTCGAGAATATTTCGTTACTAGGATTTCTGAAACCAAAAACAGCGAGAAAACGAGAAGCGGCACTTCGGCATCTTGTTAATAGGTTAGTTCCAGAAAATGCACGAATATGACATAAAGTGTGCATAAAACATGTAGATAACATCAATAATGTGGCATGGAACATAAGAAATTATCGATACGTCGGGGACGTATCAGCATCCCCAAGCTTAGTTACGCTCGTCCCGAGCGGGTAAAACGATAACAAAGATAATTTCTGGAGTGACATGCCATCATAACATTGATCATACTATTTGTAAAGCATATGTAGTGAATGCAGCGATCAAAACAATGGTAATGACATGAGTAAACAAGTGAATCATATAGCAAAGACTTTTCATGAATAGCACTTCAAGACAAGCATCAATAAGTCTTGCATAAGAGTTAACTCATAAAGCAATAATTCAAAGTAAAGGCATTGAAGCAACACAAAAGAAGATTAAGTTTCAGCGGTTGCTTTCAACTTATAACATGTATATCTCATGGATATTGTCAACATAGAGTAATATAATAAGTGCAATATGCAAGTATGTAGGAATCAATGCACGAGTTCACACAAGTGTTTGCTTCTTGAGGTGGAGAGAAATAGGTGAGCTGACTCAACAATAAAGTAAAAGAATTGTCCTCCATAGAGGAAAAGCATCGATTGCTATATTTGTGCTAGAGCTTTGATTTTGAAAACATGAAACAATTTTGTCAACGGTAGTAATAAAGCATATGTATCATGTAAATTATATCTTACAAGTTGCAAGCCTCATGCATAGTATACTAATAGTGCCCGCACCTTGTCCTAATTAGCTTGGACTACCGGATCATCACAATGCACATGTTTTAACCAAGTGTTACAAAGGGGTACCTCTATGCCGCCTGTACAAAGGTCTAAGGAGAAAGCTCGCATTGGATTTCTCGCTATTGATTATTCTCAACTTAGACATCCATACGGGACAACATAGACAACGGATAATGGACTCCTCTTTTATGCATAAGCATGTAACAACAATTAATAATTTTCTCATTTGAGATTGAGGATATATGTCCAAAACTGAAACTTCCACCATGGATCATGGCTTTAGTTAGCGGCCCAATGTTCTTCTCTAACAATATGCATGCTTAACCATAAGGTGGTAGATCGCTCTTACTTCGGACAAGACGAACATGCATAGCAACTCACATGAAATTCAACAAAGAGTAGTTGATGGCGTCCCCAGTGAACATGGTTATCGCACAACAAGCAACTTAATAAGAGATAAAGTGCATAAGTACATATTCAATACCACAATAGTTTTTAAGCTATTTGTCCCATGAGCTATATATTGTAAGGCGAATGATGGAATTTTAAAGGTAGCACTCAAGCAATTTACTTTGGAATGGCGGAAAATACCATGTAGTAGGTAGGTATGGTGGACACAAATGGCATAGTGGTTGGCTCAAGTATTTTGGATGCATGACAAGTATTCCCTCTCGATACAAGGTTTAGGCTAGCAAGGTTATTTGAAACAAACACAAGGATGAACCGGTGCAGCAAAACTCACATAAAAGACATATTGAAAACATTATAAGACTCTACACCGTCTTCCTTGTTGTTCAAACTCAATACTAGAAATTATCTAGACCTTAGAGAAACCAAATATGCAAACCAAATTATAGCATGCTCTATTTCTTCATTAATGGGTGCAAAGTATATGATGCAAGAGCTTAAACATGAGCACAACAATTGCCAAGTATCACATTACCCAAGACATTAATAGCAATTACTACATGAATCATTTTCCAATTCCAACCATATAACAATTTAACGAAGAGGAAACTTCGCCATGAATATTATGAGCTAAGAACACATGTGTTCATACGAACCAGCGGAGCGTGTATCTCTCCCACACAAGCATGATGTAATCCAATTTATTCAAACACAAACAAAAACAAAAGCACACAGACGCTCCAAGTAAAGTACATAAGATGTGATGGAATAAAAATATAGTTTCGGGGAGGAACCGATAATGTTGTCGATGAAGAAGGGGATGCCTTGGGCATCCCCAAGCTTAGATGCTTGAGTCTTCTTGAAATATGCAGGGATGAACCACGGGGCATCCCCAAGCTTAGACTCTTCACTCTTCTTGATCATAGTATATCATCCTCCTCTCTTGACCCTTGAAAACTTCCTCCACACCAAACTCGAAACAACTCATTAGAGGGTTAGTGCATAATAAAAATTCACATGTTCAGAGGTGACACAATCATTCTTAACACTTCTGGACATTGCATAAAGCTACTGGACATTAATGGATCAAAGAAATTCATCCAACATAGCAAAAGAGGCAATGCGAAATAAAAGGCAGAATCTGTCAAAACAGAACAGTTCGTATTGACGAATTTTAAAATGGCACCAGACTTGCTCAAATGAAAATGCTCAAATTGAATGAAAGTTGCGTACATATCTGAGGATCATGCATGTAAATTGGCTTAATTTTCTGAGCTACCTACAGGGAGGTGGACCCAGATTCGTGACAGCAAAGAAATCTGGAACTGCGCAGTAATCCAAATCTAGTACTTACTTTTCTATCAACGGCTTAACTTGGCACAACAAAACACAAAACTAAGATAAGGAGAGGTTGCTACAGTAGTAAACAACTTTCAAGACACAAATATAAAACAAAGTACTGTAGCAAAATAACACATGGGTTATCTCCCAAGAAGTTCTTTCTTTATAGCCATTAAGATGGGCTCAGCAGTTTTAATGATGCACTCGCAAGAAATAGTAGTTGAAGCGAAAGAGAGCATCCAGAGGCAAATTCAAAACACATTTAAGTCTAACATGCTTCCTATGCATAGGAATCTTGTAAATAAACAAGTTCATGAAGAGCAAAGTAACAAGCATAAGAAGATAAAACAAGTGTAGCTTCAAAAATTTCAGCACATAGAGAGGTGTTTTAGTAACATGAAAATTTCTACAACCATATTTTC
Source organism: Lolium rigidum (assembly GCF_022539505.1). NCBI lineage: Eukaryota > Viridiplantae > Streptophyta > Magnoliopsida > Poales > Poaceae > Lolium > Lolium rigidum. Next base: position 37,256,739 of record NC_061509.1, read on the forward strand.
CTCTCTCATAATAACTTTCAGTAGTATCATGAGCAAACTCAACAATATAACTATCACATAAAGCATTCTTATCATGAGTCTCATGCATAAAATAATTACTCTCCACATAAGCATAATCAGTTTTATTAGTTGTAGCGGGAGCAAATTCAACAAAGTAGCTATCATTAAATATAGGAGGCATATTGTAATCATAATCAAATTTATCCTCCATAACAGGTGGCAACAAAAGACTATTATCATTATAATCATCATAAATAGGAGGCAAAGTATCATCAAAGTAAATTTCCTCCTCAATGCTTGGGGGACTAAAAAGATCATGCTCATCAAAACCAGCTTCCCCAAGCTTAGAATTTTCCATAGCATTAGCAACAATAGTGTTCAAAGCATTCATATTTATAACATTCCCATTAGCATGCATATAAAGTTCCATGGGTTTTTTAATTCTCTCTTCAAACACATCATGTCCTAATTCAAGATAAAGTTCATAAAGATCTCTCATATTTTTGTTGTTTTCCATTATGCCTAACTAGTGTAAACAAGAAACAAAAAGTTGCAATTGCAGGATCTAAAGGAAATAGCTTCGAGTACTTACAGCGCCGGTAAATAGCTTAGTAGCCGAGATCCGGAGTGTGAGTACCTTTTACCTTTCCTCCCCGGCAACGGCGCCAGAAAATAGCTTGATGTCTACGTTCCCCCTCCTTTCCTGTAGACAGTGTTGGGCCTCCAAGAGCAGAGGTTTGTAGAACAGCAGCAAGTTTTCCCTTAAGTGGATCACCCAAGGTTTATCGAACTCGGGGAGGAAGAGGTCAAAGATATCCCTCTCATGCAACCACTGCAACCACAAAGTAAGAAGTCTCTTGTGTCCCCAACACACCTAATAGGTGCACTAGTACGGCGAAGAGATAGTGAAATACAGGTGGTATGAATAAGTATGAGCGGTAGCAACGGTGCCGAGAAAATAGCTTGCTGGCGTGTAGTTGATGGTGGTAGTATTGCAGCGGTAGTAGCTGCAGTAAAACGGTAAACAAACAGCGATAGCGATATTTAGGAACAAGGCCTAGGGATCATACTTTCACTAGTGGACACTCTCAACATTGATCGCATAATAAATAACTCTTTCTCATATGTGCTACATACACTCTTTTGTTGGATGATGAACACATTGCGTAGGATTACACGAACCCTCAATGCCGGAGTTAACAAGCTCCACAATAATGTTCATATTTAAATAACCTTAGAGCATAATAGATTATTGCAAAATAAACCAAGAACTAACATAGTGCACACAGCTGTCCACATTACACTAAGAAGGAGGAATAGATCACATCAATACTATCATAATGATAATTAACTCCACAATCTACAAGAGATCATGATCATAGCCTACGACAAGAACCACATGGTGCACACACTAGTCACCTTTACACCATGCGGGAGGAATAGATTACTTTAATAACATCACATGAGTAGCACACAACTAGTAGCGATACAAAGCTCATCATATGGATCTCAATCATGTAAAGCAGCTCATGAGATCATTGTATTGAAGTACATAGGAGAGAGATTAACCACATAGCTACCGGTACAGCCCCGAGCCTCGATGGAGAACTACTCCCTCCTCATGGGAGCAGCAGCGGTGATGAAGATGGCGGTGGAGATGGCAGCGGTGTCGATGGAGAAGCCTTCCGGGGGCACTTCCCCGTCCGGCGGCGTGCCGGAACAGAGACTCCTGTCCCCCAGATCTTGGCTTCGCGATGGCGGCGGCTCTGGAAGGTTTCTGTGGGTTTCGTCAAGCGTGTCGAGGTTTTTAGGTCAGGGGCTTTATATAGGCGAAGAGGCGGTGCAGGAGGGCTGACAGGGGGGCCACACTATAGGGCGGCGCGGCCCCCCCCCTCTGGCCGCGCCAGCCTATAGTTTGGTGGGCCTGTGGCCCCCCTCTGACCTCTCTGGTGTGTTCTGGATGCTTCCGGGGATTCTAAGATCTTTGGCATTGATTTCGTCCGATTCGAGAATATTTCGTTACTAGGATTTCTGAAACCAAAAACAGCGAGAAAACAGGAGCGGCACTTCGGCATCTTGTTAATAGGTTAGTTCCAGAAAATGCACGAATATGACATAAAGTGTGCATAAAACATGTAGATAACATCAATAATGTGGCATGGAACATAAGAAATTATCGATACGTCGGGGACGTATCAATACCCGAGCACAATCTGATCCCGTGAGATCCACGAGTCATAGGCCGGGTTATTGATCTTCTTGGGAGTTTGATCCGTAGTTTCCTTGTCCATGGGCGCGACCTCAAGCATCTCCGGCGGAGCAGCATCGCTGCCATCAAGGAGACCGAAGAGGCGAACACCTCAGATCGGCGGAAGGACTTGGGCTCGCCACCCTATGTAGTTGGAGCGCGTCAGTTTATCAGACGGCGGCTGTCCCAAATTGATTGACTGGAACGACGAGGGCGACGCCATGGAGACGACGACCAGAGACGATCGGGGCGGCGGCGATGTAGAGGATGGATCGTAGGGTTTCGGCGATCAGTTTCGTCGGCGAAGAGGCCGGCCTGATACCATGTAAAAGATCAGGTAGAGTTGAATCTACTCGGATAACCGAGATTGTATTTCTGTCTTGGTTTATATAGGAGTACATCAAGAGGGAGAGGGAGAAGTCCTAAATACATACGAGTCTAAACAACCGACTCAGATACTATTTCTAACACAACTAACTTCAAATAGAGGAAATAGTTTCTTTTTCTTCTAGTATGGAGAGAGAAAATGGTTATTACTCAACTCTAGAAAATATATAGTGTAGTACTAATAAGGCCATCTCCAACATGAGGACGCAAATAGGACACGTTTTGTATTCTATTTGGTCGGTTTGGGTGGCCGCGCGGACGTGGGCTATAGGGCGGCGTGTGAGTGATCGTTTGGGTCGTGATTTGGGCGCCAGGTGGCCTCGTCTTCCTAGCCGGCGCTGCCTCTATACTCCCCAGTTTACGGTTGTCATATTATTACCCCTCACATAGCGTAGTACTCGCAGAACACAACAGTTGGCTATTCAAGATAATTGCTCCATCAGTTGGTGAAAACTAAAGTGTGACTTTACTCCATACACCAAGACCCTGTAGATATATAGTAGATGGCATCCATTTCAACAGGAAAGAATAATCATCTGTTAGACTGAGAAGAGAAATCATCCTTCCTTTCTACAGAATACATGATAGGAGCTGAATCAAACTCCTTGATTCACCTGCGTAAATTGCTGTGAATAGGATGAATCGGGACAATTTAGGTTGGACGCTGTGAACTATTCTACTCCTCCAGGATGCTAATTTGAACATGATTTTTTGGTTTCCTAGTAGCCAAATGCATGTCGACATGGAGTGGTTCACGGTACCGTGGATGATGAGTAGGAGAATGTGGAGTGAGCCCTTCCTCATTTTTTTGGGTTTCACATTCTTGTCCCATCTGAGGATATTTGGCGCATGCATGGTCCATTTTCAGCAAATTATCCGGCACCGTTGATATACGAGATGATCAAAAACCAACCGAGTAGAGTAGACGTGCACGTACGTGCAACTATTTGCTGGACACATATGAACTGATGAGGACTCATTGAAGTAGGTGATGCGTCGCAAAGCCGTTCGAAACTTAGATGGTGCTGGTACGTCCCCGTTAGCTAGCTAAGTCCTATCTTTGTTTCTCCACTCCTATTATTTCCTCAAATCTCAATAGTTAGGGGATAGACTAGGCAATAATTTAAATGAAATTAATTTATCCACCAACGTCTTGAGGCATATGGAATTTGACCGACTCAAGGTTAGTCCTAAGCTTCATGATGTGGTTGACGATACTGATCTAGATGAAGAGGAAGCGAATGGCACAATTGATGGTCAACTTATGTCTAACCTAGTGGGTATTGTCTCGGAGGGTGGTTTGAATGAGGCGATGCTAGGTTCTTTGTATGAACTGCAAGCGTCTTGCCGTAAGTCAAAATCTTCTTCCAATAAGAAACCCAAGCTAGAAGCAGGTTAAGTTTTCAAAATCTCTAGTTGTTTCTCAATGAATGGTGTGTTTTCAAATATCAGAAGTCTTGAAGACTTGGCTAAACATCTACATATCGCTCACTGTATACGAGATCAAAACTTAGATTTTATTGCTATTTCTGAAACTGGCAGACGTTATTTCTCTCAAAGTCTACTTAATCGTCTATCTGGCGGTATAGACTTCGAGTGGATATCTTGTCCTCCTCGTGGTAGACCGGGAGGAATTCTGGTAGGAGTAAAAATAGATACCATGTAAGTTCTAGCAAGTTCTAGTGGAGATTATCATATTAAGCTCCATATTCGGAACAATTATTCTTGGAGTCTGGTTACCATTTATGGGGCTGCTCATGAAGAATTCAAGGCTGATTTTCTGCTTGAGTTTCTTAACCTAGTGAAAGATAATCCCGATCCAATTTTAATTGGGGAAGACTTCAATTTGCTTACGTTTCGCCACGAGAAGAGCAAGGGCTGGTTTGATGATCATTGGCCTTTCGTATTCAATGCTTTCATTAACAGTATAGATTTAAAGGAAGTCGAGATGATTAGAAGACCATTCACTTGGGCAAATAGCCTTCCCAATCCCACATTCGAAAAACTTGATATAGTCCTTATGGGTGTTGAATGGGAAACTAAATTTCCTATGGTATCTGTAAGGGTTCTTGAGTGTTTGGAGCATCTTTCTGATGATGCGCCCATACTTTTAACCACTGGAGCGTTTAGACCGCAGATTAACCAGTGTTTCAAATTTGAACTTGGATGGTTACAATAGGAAGGTTTCCATGATATGGTAAAAAATGTATGTGATAGACCTATATGGGCGTCCTCTCCGATCCTAAGGTGGAACAAAAAGATGCGTTTTTTATGCAGTCACCTTACTGATTGGAAACATCATATAGCATGTATTCTTAAAAAAGAAAAGCCGAGGCTCTCATCCATTATAGATGAGATGGAAGCCTTGGCTGAGATGAGGCTTTTATCTACGCAAGAGCTTGAACTGAAAAGTCAATCAAATGCTGAGATTGCGAGATTACTCTGTGAGGAGGAAATCAAATGGCACCAAAGGTCTAAAAGCCAGTTTATTCTTGAAGGAGACTCCAATACGAGATATTTTCATAGTATTGCCAATAACAGACATAGGAAGAAACATATTGTTGCCCTCGTTGAGGATGAAGGTATCATTGAAGACCAGAAACATCTCAAGTCCAACATTACAAATTATTATAAAACCTTGTTTGGGGATCCAGAAAGAAGGATCCTTCTTTATGGATGAGACCCGATAGGATGATATAACCCAAGTGTCCAGGGAGGAGAATAACCTTCTTACTGCTGAATAATCTGAAGAGGAAGTAAGAAAGGCTGTCTTTTAAATGGAACACAACAAAGCACCATGTCCGGATGCAATTTTGTCAAATCTTTTGGGATACTATAAAATCAGATCTTCTAGATTTATTCAGATGTCTTCACGCTGGGGAAGTAGAGTTGTTTCGTATAAATTTTGGTGAGATAATTTTGTTACAAAAAATTAATGAGGCAAAAAGGATCCAACAATATAGACCCATATGCCTCCTTAATGTCAGTTTCAAAATATATAGACCCATGTACCAAAATTGAACTTAGAAAATAAGTGTTTAGTAGTCTCGTCATGGTCACAAAATACATACTTTGTACTTTCCTGCCAATTGTGTCTTGCAAGATTTGTCTTTACTGATGATTATTTCTCCACGAAAATACCATGCGAAAAACTTACTCTTTAGCGTTTTTTTTCAATTTTTTATTTTTATTAGCAGCTTACACAATTTGCACGGATTAAAACTCTGTACATGGAGTTCGCGCAGAATTTACCACTCTCATGTAGATTCTAACAAAATTCATCGGTCCTTTGCGTCGGCCAGATTAAAACGAACGCTGCAGCAAAGCATTTCATGATGTAAACCTATTCTAAACTAGATCTGATATGTAAGCCATATTTGGCCGGAAGACTCCAACGAGCATGTACAATGGTGATATCTTAGAATTGCCACGTAGGATAAACATTGAGGTGGAGGAAATAGAAAGATGAAAAAAGACTCTACCTTTTCTCAGCTAAGAGATTATCTCTTAACCCAATCTCACATATTTAGAATATCTCGTTGCTAAAGATAAGAATAAAAATTACCGGAGTATTACACATCATATGTTATTGTTATATTTAAATTATATAATATGATTAAGATAAGACAATATTATCAACCAGCGCAAGCCGTAGGGCTTTAAAACTCCAACAGACGCTGGATATGCTTCCACGTGGACTCACACCAAACAACTTCCAACTTCCAACAAACTAGCCGAGCTTCATTCATTAGGTACACATGATATGTTGGCACGTTGCTTATGCCACAAACATAGACCGAGATCAGAGATGGAGCTGCTGTGCAACGCCCGACCGCACGCCTCGGTGCCGGACAGGTACGTCTTCCCGCCTGAGAAGCGCGCCGTCCTGCAGCTCGACGACGACGGCGTCACCCTCCCTGTCGTCGACCTGCACCGCGCCGCCCTTTCCGGCGACGACGGCCTCCGCCAGCGCGTCGCCGCAGAGATCGTCCGCGCCGGCAAGGACTTCGGCTTCTTCCAGGCACGCGCCCGCGCGCCCACGTCCTTCATGCATATGATTCAGCTACAGTAGCACTTTAATTTCTTTGCCGCTTGATGTTGATTCGATCTTCCATGCAAGTAGTGAACCACGGCGTGGGGGAGGACGTGGTGAGGGGGTTCCGCGACGCGGCATCGGAGTTCTTCGCGATGCCGGCGGAGAAGAAGCTCCCCTACTGCTCCAGCGACCAGAGCAAGCCCTTCCGGCTCGCCACCAGCACCACCTACGACCGCGGCGAGACGCGGTACTGGCTCGACTACCTCAAGCTCCAGTGCCACCCGGTGACAGACGAGCTCGTCCAGCACTGGCCAGCCGAACCAACGAGCTTCAGGGCGCGCCTCGCCGAGTTCTCCGAGGCGGTGCACGATTTGGCCCAGACGCTACTGCGCCTCGTCGCCGAGGGTCTCGGCCTCAGCACCGGCTTCTTCGCCGGCGACCTTAGTGGCGGCGAGACTCAAATGAACGTCAACTACTACCCGCCGTGCCCGGACCCGAGCCTCACGCTCGGCCTCCTCCCGCACTGCGATCGCCACCTGCTCACTGTTCTCTCCCAGGGCGACGTGGCGGGACTCCAGGCGAGGCACAATGGGCGGTGGCTCCTCGTCCGCCCCGTCTCCGGCGCATTCGTCATCAACTTTGGCCACCAAATGGAGATCGTCACCAACGGTGCACTTGCCAGCGTGGAGCACCGCGCCGTCACCAACTCCGCCGAGACGAGGATGTCTGTGGCAACCCTCATCATGCCCAAGATGGAGTGCTGTATCCGCCCGGCGCCGGAGATGGTGGACGAGGCCACGAATCCTGCCAAGTTCAGGGAGTTTGTGTTTATTAGTGAGTTTATGGATGCGTATTACACTGCCGCGGCTAGCAGGGAGGATGTGCTCGAGTCCTTCAGGATACACAAAAACTAGGTTGGGGACTATAACTATCAGCATCCGGCCAATCGAATTAGCTACATAACACAAGTTTCCAACTGTCTAAAAACATATTATGATGATTCTGAACTTCTATAATTTATTTTCTAGAATACATACTCGTCAAAACATAAAAGCGTTGTAAGCTCTAAGTTTACGGTTTTCATATAATTACTACTCAGATCACAAACTCTCAAAGGTAGTTGGCCGATCAGTTGGTGAAAACTAAAACTAGACTTTACGCCATACACCAAGACCCTGCAGATATATACCTGGCATTGGCATCCATCTCAATAAGGAAGAATAAATATAATCATCTACTAGACTGAAGGAAAAAAATACATCCATGGTAGAGAACAACTTGCTAGATATGTGGAGATAGTATGATAGGATCTGAATCACACCAAACGATTCCTATGCCACAATTGCTATGAGTAGGATGCAACGGGATAATTTGGGAAGGACTTTCTCCTCAAGCCTTCTAATTGTAGCATGTTTCATTTCTGTCGTAGCTTCCGCATGCAAATCAGCCTGCAGTGGTTCATGGTACCATGGCTGAAGAGTCTTGGATTGTTGTTCCGCCTCAGGAGGTCTAGGCCTTTGGCGCATGCATGATGGTTGGTTAATTCAAGCTTCACATGGAGCCGTGAAACACCTACAAAAAATTCTTACAAAATTTTCTTACGGACAGCATCAAGCAGTGCACAAAATCAGAGCGTCGCCCATGATTCAAGGGAAGAATCAACACTCAGCCAATAAATTCATTGCACGTCAGCCCGTAGAAGTTTTTGTAAGCCAAACCGTCCGTACATCTAGGATTATGGGAGCCGTGAAGACCATTTTGAGCAACATCTCCGTCACCGGTGATACAAGATAATCAAACAGAGGAGAGAAGACGCGTGTACCTGCAAATATTTGGTGCACACATATGTATCAGGAGAAATAGACGAATCCTTGATAAGTTCAGAGTGTGCAAAAGGTTGTGATAGCTTTACGTTATAGTACCAGCACTCTGCTATTTCAGTTCGTCGATAGTAAATATTCATGTAGACTACAGTAAAAAAAATCATGTAGACAAAAGCGTTTGTTCATGATAAATCATATAGTTTGGAAAGGCGCCTGAAGATTTCCCGTCATCGCGTCATGTCTGGCCACTCTTTTTTTTGCCCTCGAACATTGTAAATCAAAAAGAATAAGTCGCGGGTGTTGTACCATGTTGTATCCATGTATTCATGACATTAATAAGCCTGATTGGGCGGAATTTCTTAATCGAATCTGCACCGACACATTTTGGGGTAAGAGAGCACCAAAATTCAGAGGTGAAATATCCTCCATGCCCAGCTTTAATCCATTAAAAATGTTAAGAGCAAGATTCTTAAGGAGAGGCCAAAATATAAGAAAAACACAACAGGAAACTGTGCTCTCACTCTCTTCTGTCTCAATTTTGCAATAACACTTGGATATGAGAGAGACTAGAAAACACCCCACCCCTAGGAGCACCTCCGAGGGATTGGTGTAAGGGTATTTTAATCTTATCATTATTTTGGTAACAATGACAACGTAGCTCGAGTATTGGACTAATGCTTGTCTACAAAATTATTTCCAGGATTTAGTACATCAAGCATACTGGTGTATCCATGGAACTAGAAGGTGAAGGGAGACCCAGCACTTCAATGAAAAGAGGGACATAGTTTTCCATAATCATGGTACCTGGCCCGGCGGCGCCGGCTGTGGCACCGAATGACCCGGCATCGACCGGCCGTGGTGCCGACGCACACCGAACACATTCCAGTGGGCCTTCAATGCCCGCCCGGCGCCTGGCCCAGCGGCACCGGCTGGCCCATCGTCGACCGGCTCCCATGTCGGTGCCCACTGGACACAATCCAGGGCTCTGGGTGCGCTCGCCCGGTGCCGACCCGGCGCCTCGCTCGGCAGCTGCCGACTGGCCCGGTTTGAGGCCCAGCAGGACCGGGTGCTGCACCGGCTGGCCCGGCGCCTCGCCCGGAAGGCCGGCCACTTCGACCAGATGCTGACATGGACGCCCCCAACGGCTGGATTTTGAGCTGAAGTATAAATACCCCTTCACCAACCTCAGAACAGTTAAGCACTACACTATACTCTGTTCTTGAGCGCGCGCGCTCTCTCTCATACTCCATTGTTGCAAGCACCGAAAACTTTAGATCTCTCCTTCCTTCTCCACCCAAACTTAAATCCCTCGAAGGAAAAGCTAGAGTAGATCTGGATCTACAGTCTCATAGAGCCAAATCTCTGTATTCTTCAAATTACCTGTTCTCTAGGGATTCTCCGAAAGCATCAGGGCTGTGGATTTGCTCCTGACAAGATTGTGACAAGGATGTCAGTGGCAACCTTCATCATGCCCAAGATGGAGTGTTGTTTAAGCCCAACGCCGGAGATGGTGGACGAGGCCACGAATCCTATCAAGTTCAGGTAGTTTATGGCGGCATATTACACCGTCGCGGCTAGCAGGGAGGATGTGGTCGAGTACTTAAGGATCCACTAAAACTAGGTTGGGGACTACGACTGTCAGCATCCGGCTAATCGAATTAGCTACATAACACAAGTTTCAAACTAGTCTAAAAAGATACCTACTAGTCCCTCCGATTCATATTATTTGTCACTAAATGAATATATTTATAGCTAAAATATGTCTAGATATATTTATATTAGTGTCAAGTAATATAAATCGGAGGGAGTACTATGATGATGTTTCCAGACTTCTACAATTTATTTTCTAGAATACATACTCGTCAAAACATGAAAGTGTTGTATACGGTTTTCATGTAATTACTACTCAGATCGCAAACACTCAACGATAGTTGGTGAAAACTAAAGCCTGACTTTACGCCATACACCAAGACCCTGCAGATATATAAGTGGCATTTGCATCCATCTCAACAGGGAAGAATAATCATCTGCTAGACTGACGAAAAAAAGAACGTCCATGGTAGAGAATAACTTGCTAGATATGTGAAGATAGGATGATAGGATCTGAATCATATCTAGCGATTCATATGCGACAATTGCTATGAATAGGATGCGACGGGAAAATTTGGGAAGGAGTTTGTCACCGACCTTGCTCTTCAAGCATTCAAATTGGAACAGGTTTCATTTCTGTCCTAGTTTCTCCATCCAAATCAGCCTGCAGCAGTCCATGGTACGATGGTTGAAGAGTATGATAGCGTTGTTCCGCCACCGGAGGTCGATCTAGGCGTTTGGCGCATGCATGGTGCTTGGTTAATTCAAGCTTCAGTGAAGACCATTTTGAGCAACATCTCAGCCACCGGCGATATGAGATGATCAAACACCAACGTTGAATTACTACATTTGAGTGGAATATTAGTCATTAAGTCCTCATAAATTCAATACTCACTAACATAGTACTGTGTATGATTTCTTTCGTCCAGTTGCCTAAACGAGTTTTGAATAGATTTGACTATTTCCAATCCCGATTCTTTTGAAGAGGAGATAGTGAGAAGAAAAAATACCGGTCGATTAAATAGAATATTATTCATCGTCGAAAAGATCAAGGGAGCTTGGTGTCCATGATCTAGAGGTTAAAAATAGGCCTTGCTTGAAAAATAGGTGTCTAGGTTGTTAAATGAGGACAGTGCATGGTAAAACTTGTTGTGGAAAAAGTATATTGACTAAAAATGATTTCTCAATTTATATGAAAATGGAGATTCCCATTTTTGGACATATATTATGGCAACCCACATCCAACTTTATTTATATGGTTCTTTCTCCCTTAGGAATGGGCAGAGATAAAGTTTCGAGAGGCTAAGTTGTTGGGAATAACCACTGTTCGAGAACAATATTCATCTTTGTTATAATATTGTACGCCAAAAAGGTGAGATCATAGCAAAGATGATGGAAACATCTCCACTGATCATGATGTTCAGTCGCGATCTTATTACGCCCGGGTTGGCATCTTTGAATGAACTGCTACATTGGTTAGTTTCTGTCCAGCTGATGCATGGGTCTAATAAATTTTCTAGAATATATACTCGTCAAAACATAAAAGTGCTCTATACGGTTTTCATATAATTACTACTCAGATTGCAAACTCTCAACAATAGTTGGTCGATCAGTAGGTGAAAACTAAAGCCTGACTTTATGCTAATGCCACATATATATCTGCAGATATATACGTGGCATTGGCATCCATCTCAACAGGGAAGAATAATCATCTGCTAGACTGACGAAAAAAAAACGTCCATGATAGAGAGCAACTTGCTAGATATGTGAAGATAGGATGATAGGATCTGAATCATACCTAGCGATTCATATGCAACAATTGCTATTAATAGGATGCGACGGGAAAATTTTGGAAGGAGTTTGTCACCGACCTTGCTCTTCAAGCATTCAAATTGGATCAGGTTTCATTTCTGTCCTAGTTTCTCCATCCAAATCGGCCTGCAGCAGTCCATGGTACGATGGTTGAAGAGTATGATAGCGTTGTTCCGCCACCGGAGGTCGATCTAGGTGTTTGGCGCATGCATGGTGCTTGGTTAATTCAAGCTTCATGTGAAGACCATTTTGAGCAACATCTCAGTCACAGGCAATATGAGATGATCAAACACCAACGTTGAATTACTACATTTGAGTGGAATATTAGTCATTAAGTCCTCATAAATTCAATACTCACTAATATAGTACTGTGTATGATTTATGTCGTCCAGTTGCCTAAACGAGTTTTGAATAGATTTGACTATTTCCAATCCCAGTTCTTTTGAAAAGGAGATAGTGAGAAGAAAAAAATACCGGTAGATTAAATGGAATGTTATTCGTCATCGAAAAGATCAAGGCAGCTTGGTGTCCATGATCTAGAGGTTAAAAATAGGCCTTGCTTGAAAAATAGCTGGCTAGGTTGTTAAATGAGGACAGTGCATGGTAAAACTTGTTGTGGAGAAAGTATATTGACTCAAAAATGATTTCTCAGTTTATACGAAAAAGGAAATTCTCATTTTTGGACATATATTATGGCAACCAACATCCAACTTTATTTATATGGTTCTTTCTCCATCAGGGATGGGCTCAGAGATAAAGTTTCGGGAGGTTAAATGGTTGGGAATAACCACTGTTCGAGAAAAATATTCATCTTTGTACAATATTGTACGCCAAAAAGGTGAGATCATAGCAAAGGTGATGGAAACATCTCCACCGATCATGACGTTCAGTCGTGATCTTATTACGCCCTGGTTGGCATCTTGGAATGAACTGCTACATTGGTTAGTTTCTGTCCAGCTGATGCATGGGTCTAATAAATTAGATGGGGACTTAACAAGGGTGTATTTTCGCTAGAGTCCATGTATAAAGCGTTAATCAAATCCATTCAGTTGGTAGTTAATAATAAATCTCCCTAAATCTATTTACAAGATGAAGATACCGTTAAAAATAATTTTTTTTGCATGGTATCTTGGTATCTTCATCGTGGTGTTATTCTTAAAATTAACCTTGTTTGCAAAACGAAACTGACATGGATGTACGAAATGTATCCTCTGTCACGATGAGGAGACAATAAAACACCTTCTCTTGCTATGTCTGTTCGCTAAGTCGATATGATCAATCATTCATATATGTTCTACCATCGAATGAATTTATTACCATACATGGGTAGCAGCACAATCGTAGGATTGCGGCTCCTCATGTCTAGCTAGTTAGCTTTTCGAGACTTTTAGTGCTCGTTTTGTACTGATTTTACCTGTTTGTTCTGAACTTGAACGTCTGTGGGCATATTCTTTCCATGGAGAGGCCAAATGTAATGTTAAACCTTTTAACTAATATAAAGCGTTTTTTATGGAAGAAAAAAACACAGTGCTGGCCACCAGTAAGCACGGGACGGTCCCGATCTATCACTCAACTGAGCTGAGGTGGTATCGTCGGATTGCTAGCTAAGACGCTGAAGATACTGTGTCTGCCCCGTTTCTCCCGTGTGGTTTCTTTCTACACGCGCGCCAGGCAACACGGCAGCTCTGTCGATCTCCTCCACCGCCCGATCGATGGAGTTCCGATCGCTGGGCTAGCTACGTCTCGACCAGTCCAGCGAGTGAGGTCGGTCGGTCGGCAGGAGAAGGATATATTCTGTCGCCTGCTTGTCTGCCCGTTTTGTTCACCCGAGTTTATGCATTTGGCAACTGTGTGGATCGCGGTCATCGTCGATCATACTCCATGTAGCACTAGTAGAAAACCTCACATCCATCTAAGCCATTGGTACCGGTTCCCTTACGAACCGGTACCAATGGGGCCATTTGTACCGGTTTGAGGGCTCAGGTGGGCGAGGGGCTTTCGTACCGGTTTGGGAGGGGCTTTCGTACCGGTTCGTGTTAGGAACCGGTACGAAAGGTCTTCGGCCAAAATTCAGACGCGTGGTGGGGCCCGGGCTGGACCTTTGGTACCGGTTCGTAACACGAACCGGTACCAAAGGTACCCAGCCATATCAAAATCGCCCAGCTCGTCCCGAGCCCCCTGCTGGCTCTCATTTTTCTCATCTTCCTCACACTCTAAATTTTTCTCCACCTCTCACACACTCCAATAATCTTTATTTTTCTCCACCATTTTAACAAGATTAACGGCATACATCTATCCAAGGGTTAGCAATATCATCCTTCCTTCCGGCGTTCCTAATTTAGCTCAGTTCTTTGGTAGTTTTAACTCGTACTATTTTTGTAGTGCAATCAAGGTGTTCGATGAAATGCCTAAGTTAGTGATTTTATTTTTTTATATGCAATTTGAGCTGAAATTATGGTATGTTTTGTAGGTTTTAATTAGTATCATCCCCGTCCTCACCGCCGTCGATCGCTAGCGTCGTCCCCTAGCCGGCACGGTACCACCTCGGTGAGCCCCTCTTCTTTTTTATAAAAATAACTTAGTTTTATGTGATGAACTTGAATATTAATTAAGTTGGTCACTCATATATCCATGATGTTGTGTACTTAATGATTTTTGATATACATATAAAATGCAGATGAGTCGACAATGGATGTACGGTGACCGGTGCCATCCCGAGTTCATTACTGGCATGCATTATTTTCTCAACGTGGCTGAGGCAAACAGGCGGTCGAATGGTTTCATGTATTGTCCATGTAGTTCCTGTAAGAATATGAAGGATTACTCTACCTCGAAGACCCTTCACGTCCACTGCTGGAGAATGGTTTCATGCCCAGCTATAATTGTTGGACCAAGCACGGAGAAAGAGGAGTTATATTGGAAGACAACGAAGAAGAAGAGGATAGTGACAACTATCCCAGCTTATTCACTGAAGACGGTGGTAGTAGAATGGGGGAAGATGAAGCTGAAGAAGAGCTCATTTTCGATGAGCCGATTTTTGATGACCCGGATGACGATTTGGGTCGGGCCATTCTTGATGCGAAGATGAACTGCGGAAATGAAAAGGAGAGGTTGAAGTTGGAGAAAATGTTAGAGGATCACAACAAACTGTTGTACCCAAATTGCGAAAATGGTCGAGAAAAAGCTGGGTACCACGCTGGAATTGCTGCGGTGGAAGGCGAGAGAATGGTACTTCGACAAGGGATTTGAAAAGTTGCTGAAAATAATAAAGAAGATGCTTCCAGGGGAGAACGTGTTGCCCTCTAGCACGTACGAAGCAAAGAAGGTTGTCTGCCCTCTAGGATTAGAGGTGCAAAAGATACATGCATGCATCAATGACTGCATCCTCTACCGCGGGGAGTACGAGAATTTGAATGCATGCCCGGTATGTAGTGCATTGAGGTATAAGATCAGGCGAGATGACCCCGGCGATGTTGAGGGTGAGTCCACCCCCGGGAAGAGGGTTCTGCGAAGGTGATGTGGTATGCTCCTATAATACCACGGTTGAAACGTTTGTTCCAGAACAAAGAGCATGCCAAGTTGTTGCGATGGCACAAAGAGGACCGTAAGAAAGATGTGATGCTCGAGACACCCCGCCGACGGGTCGCGGTGGAGAAAAATCGACAGAGAGTTCAAGTCATTTTCAGATGACGCAAGGAACTTAAGATTTGGTCTAAGTACGGATGGCTTTAATCCTTTCGGGGAGCGAGCTCCAGTCATAGCACCTGGCCGGTGACTCTATGTATCTATAACCTTCCTCCTTGGTTGTGCATGAAGCGGAAGTTCATTATGATGCCGAGTGCTCATCCAGGGCCCGAAGCAACCAGGCAACGACATTGATGTGTACTCGAGGCCATTGGTTGAAGAACTTTTAGAGTTGTGGCGTGACGAAGGTGTACCTGTGTGGGATGAGCACGAACAAAAGGAATTTAACCTACGAGCGTTGTTATTTGTAACCATCAATGATTGGCCTGCTCTTGGTAACATTTCGGGGCAGTCAAACAAGGGATACAATGCATGCACACACTCGTTTAGGTGAGGCTCGATAGTATTTATTTGGGAAACAAGAATGTGTACACTGGGGCATCGTCGATTTCTTCCAAAACAACATCACGTAAGAAAGAGAGGAAAGCATTTCGGAGGTGAGGCGAGATAACCGAACCAAGCCTACCCGCCCTAATGGGGAAGTTATATATGATATGGTCAAGGATTTAGAAGTGATCTTTGGAAAGGGTCCCGGCGGACAATCTGTTCCGCATGATGTTGACGGACACGTACCCATGTGGAAGAAGAAGTCGATATTTTGGGAGCTACCCTACTTGGAAATTCTTAGAGGTTCACTCGCAATCGACGTGATGCACGTGACGAAAAATCTTTGCGTGAACCTGCTAAACTTCTTGGGCGTGTATGGGAAGACAAAAGATACACCGGATGCACGGCGAGGACCAGCAAAGTATCCACGAAGGAAACAACACTGAATCCGGAGAAGTATCAAGGTCCCGCCGGCTATGCTCTTACCAAAGAGGAGAAGGAGATCTTTTTGAAGTCTGAGTAGCATCAAGGTCCCGTACGGCTTCTCGTCGAATATAAAGGGAATAATAAACATGTCGGAGAAAAAGTTTCAAAACCTAAAGTCTCATGACTGCCACGTGATTATGACACAATTACTTCCGGTTGCATTGAGGGGGCTTCGCCGGAAAATGTTCGAGTACCCATTGTGAAGCTATGTGCGTTCCTCAATGCAATTTCTCAGAAGGTGATCAATCCACTTACTCTACAAAATTTACGGAAGGATGTGGTCCAATGTCTAGTCAGCTTCGAGTTGGTGTTCCCACCATCCTTCTTCAATATTATGACACATCTCCTAGTTCACCTGGTCGAAGAGATTGGCGTTCTCGGTCTGTATTTCTACACAACATGTTCCCCTTTGAGAGATTCATGGGAGTCTTAAAGAAGTACGTTCATAACCGTGCTAGGCCGGAAGGAAGCATCTCCAAGGGCTATGGAACAGAGGAGGTCATTGAGTTTTGTGTTGACTTTATTCCTGACCTTAAGCCGATCGGTGTTCCTGAATCGCGCTATGAGGGGAGGCTGCGTGGAAAAGGCACGCTAGGAAAGAAATCAGCAACGTGTATGGACGGACATTCTTTCACTCAAGCACACTACACAGTTCTACTTAATTCCATCTTGGTGGCTCCGTACAAAGAGGAACACAAGGAGATCTTACGCTCTAAATACCCGGAGCAACGTGAAGATTGGATTGATGGAGAACACATGAAGACTTTCGGCGGTTGGTTGCAAACACGTCTCATGAATGTCACCGATGACGAGCAGCTGTACTTGTTGGCCAAGCAACCATCTTCTACTATATCGACTTTTCAAGGGTACGAGATTAATGGGAACACATTTTACACTTTCGCCCAAGACAAAAAGAGCACCAACCAAAACAGTGGTGTCCGCTTTGATGCGAGAAGATGGCAATGGGAACAAGGTCACATATTATGGGTACATAGAGGAGATATGGGAACTTGACTATGGACCTAATTTCAAGGTCCCTTTGTTCCGGTGTAAATGGTTCAACCTCGAAAGACGGGGTACGAGGTAGACCCGCAGTGACGGAATGACTACGGTGGATTTCAAGAATCTTGGGTACGACACCGAACCATTCGTCCTAGCCGGTGAAGTGGCTCAGGTTTTTTATGTGAAGGATATGTCTAGCAAACCGAAAAAAAGGAAAGAAAGGCAAGAGGACACATCATACGATGAGCCAAAGCGGCACATAGTTCTTTCGGGAAAAAGAAACATCGTGGGAGTAGAGGACAAGACAGACATGTCGAGAAGATTATAATAAGTTTGACGATATTCCACCCTTCAAGGTAAAAATTGACCCAAGCATCATCTTAAACAATGAAGATTGTCCATGGTTGCGTCGCAGTAAGAAGAAAGGGAAACGAGCGAAGAAAACTCGGAAGACTAGCTAGCTACATATAGGGATCATAACTTGTGTATCTCAATATGGAAATCACTTTTGTGTAATGATGTTACTGTATGTAAGATATTAACAATGGAGATGGTTGGCTTGTTTTACTAGTTAAGTCACGCGGGCTTGCAGGGAAATTTTCCGAGGCGGAACTTCCGAATATGCCATATATAGGGCATGTGCACCAAGGGCATATTCGAGAAGTTCCGCCACGGAGATTTCCCAACCCTTTCCGCAACATTGTTAGAGGAGATGGAGCCTTCCACGGGCTTGCAGGAAAAAAATTCCGAGGCGGAACTTCCGAATATGCCATATATAGGGCATGTGCACCAAGGGCATATTCGAGAAGTTCCGCCACGGAGATTTCCCAACCCTTTCCGCAACATTGTTAGAGGAGATGGAGTCTTCCACGGGCTTGCAGGAAAAAAATTCCGAGGCGGAACTTCCGAAGATGCCATAGGGCGTGTGCACCAAGGGCATCTTCGACAAGTTCCGCCACGGAGATTTCCCAACCCTTTCCCCAACATTTGTTAGAGGAGATGGAGTCTTCCACGGGCTTGCGGGGAAATTTTTCCGAGGCGGAACTTCCGAAGATGCCATAGGGCGTGTGCACCAAGGGCATCTTCGACAAGTTCCGCCACGGGAGATTTCCCAACCCTTTCCTCCATCCATGGTGATGAAACTCTCCATCCATGTTGGCTTGTTGAGTTGCTTCCCATGGTGTATCGATGCTCCTTTTATAGGCAGAGCGTCCTTATCCTGCCGACAGCTTTAGTACCGGTTGTAGACACGAACCGGTACTAAAGGTTACCCACGCGTCCTTATCCCACCGACGGAGCGTCGTGCGCTACATACTTTATCTCATCGAGCAGGGCGTCCTTATCCTGCCGACGGCTTTAGTACCGGTTGCACCCACCAACCGGTACTAAAGGTTACCCACGCGTCCTTATCCTGCCAGACAGCTTTAGTACCGGTTGCACCCACCAACCGGTACTAAAGGTTACCCACGCGTCCTTATCCCACCGACAGGGCGTCGTGCGCTACATACTTTATCTCATCGAGCAGGGCGTCCTTATCCCGCCGACGGCTTTAGTACCGGTTGCACCCACCAACCGGTACTAAAGGTTTGCCTCGATCTGTCTTCCCGCCTATTTTCTTCCCGCGCTTTCCACCGGTTCCCGCCTCTGTCTTCCCGCCATTTTTTCACTATATATATGTAGGCTTGGCCACCATTTACATATCACATCTAGACTCATATCTGCAAACCTCATCATTCTCTCCCATGGCTTCCATCGCATCTCTAACCCCGGGAGGCGGAGGCGCTTTGCGCCTCGAACTACCCCTGCCCGCCGGGCTACCGCGTCCCGACCGGCTGGTTGCTAAGCGTCGGAGGCGTACCGGTCCCTCCGGTCCCTCTAGGTGTGGCGCGCGAGATGGCCATCACGAACCACTACTACTTCGAGCTCACGCCGGAGCAGCGGAGGAATCCCCGGTGGCATCCCGACTACGGCCCGACTTGGGAAAGCTTCTTCATCAATCGGCGTGAGAGGGCGCTTGCCGAGCACGAGGAGGGCGGCCCGCCTCCTCCGAACTTCAACGAGGCCGGCCGTCGGGCTGTGGTGGCGCGGCCGGACTCTCCGGGCGTCATGGCCTACCGTGGCCCCCGCCTGCGCTACCCTCGGTCCCGGCCCACGCGTGCTCACCCGCCGACGTTCGAGTACCGCGACCCCGATGCCGGCGACGATGATGACGGCGACTACGACGACTACGGTGGCGAGTACTACGGGGCTAGGCAGGAGTATGACTGAATGACTCCCCGGTAGAATTTGGTCATGTATCTTTAATTTTCGGTTAAGCTATGTACTTTTAATTCGAGTTCAATCGTAATAAAATTTCATTCCCGCCCTTTCTTTTCCGCGCGGCGTCGTGGCCGGAAAGTTTCCCGCGCGGACGGCGTCGTGGCAAGAGTAAAGAATAGAAATAGATAATATATAGAAAAGAATTAGAAAATATATAGAAAAGAAATATAAAAAAGGATATAGAAAACAAATAGAAAAGAAAACAAACGGAAATAGAAAAAGAAATAGAAAAGAAATAGAGAAGAAAAGAAACGAGAAAATAAAAAGAAGAGAAAAGAAACACAAAAGAAAAGAAAAAAAACATAAAAGAAAAGAAAGAAGAAACGAGAAAACAAAATAAATAGAAAAGAAAAGAAACACAAAAGAAAGGGGAACGAAAATGAAAAGAAAAGAAATAGAAAATGAAAAGAAAAGAAATAGAAAATGAAAAGAAATAGAAAATGAGAAGAAAAGAAAAGAAACACAAAATAAAAGGAAAAAGAAACAGAAAAGAAAGAAGAAAACAGTAAAAGAAAAAAGAAACAGCAATAGAAAAGAAAACAGTAAAAGAAAAAAGAAAACAAAAAAAAACCCTTTAGTACCGGTTGGTACCACCAACCGGTACGAAAGGTCTTTCGTACCGGTTGGTGGTACCAACCGGTACTAAAGCCCATCGCCCTGTTTTACACTTAGCCGGCGACCGAAAAATCCCAAAATCTTCTTTCTCCCCCGCGCGACAGCAGAGCCCCGACGCCGCCGACGACGCCGACGCACCCACGCCGCCGACGCACCCACGCCGCCGCCGACGAAGCCGCCGCCGCAGACGCAGCCGCCACCGCCGACGCAGCCGCCGCCGCCCGCAGGTACCTCCCCGGCCCTCTCCTCCTTTTTTCCGCCGCCCGCATCCACGCCTCCCCGCTCGCGGCCGCCGACCCTTTCGTGGTCAGCCTCGCGCTCAAGGCCTGCGCCGCGGCCGCCGACGCCGGCCACGCCGCGTCGCTGCACGCCTTCGCCGTCGGGTCCTCGGCCGTCTCCTCCGGCGCCGGCCACGCCACCGCGCTAGCAGACGCCTACGCCAAGGCCGGCCGCCTCCGCGCTCGGGGTGTTCGACGAAATGCTCGTGGGCGCCACGACACGGGCGGGCCGACGCTCGTGGGCGCGGCCGACGCGGACGGGCCGACGCCACGGCGCGCTCCGCCGCTTCGGCTGAGATGCGCGCCTCGGGGGTGCCTGCGACTCGCACGCATGCGCCGGCCGTGCTCACCGCGTGCGCCGAGGCCGGGCTGCGCTGCGCGGCCGTGAGGGTGCACGCGCTCGCGCCAAGCTCGGCATCGACGCCATGCCCTACGTCGCCAACACCCTCGCCACGCTGTACGCGCGCTGCGGCGCGCAGCATGCGCAACATGCTCGGCGATGCAGCGAAGGGCCGCTCAAGTTGCCGGCCTGAACGCGCGCGCTGCGTGGCTGGCGTGGAGGAGTATGTCGGCCTCCCGGAGGCTGGCGCGCTGCTCGAACGCCTCCGGCGAGCAGGCCGGGTGCACGTACGCCTTCGCGCCCTGTTGAGGTGCTGCGGCACGCACTCGGCGCCGGCGAGCTCGATCTTGACGAGCTGGCAGATGGAGTTCACGTACACGGTGGCGCCGCCGACGCCGCCGGTCTGCCCTGCGGTGTACGCGTACACCACTGTCGCCGACCTCGCATTGCCCGGCGTGTTTCGTCGTTGCCTCCCACATCCTGTCGATCATGCCGTCGCCCATTATCCGAAAACAGAGCAAAATCAGAACCGAACAAAACCTTCCATGATTTGCAAATCTGACCATGAAGAAGCACTGGGAAGTTAATTAGCATCTGCACGATGCGGTTTAAATACTAGTAGTGCTAGGCGTGTATCCATACGGCGAGGGGTGTACGGTCGATATATAGACAGCCGCCGCGACATAGAGAGAAGAGCGAGAGGACGAGCGCCGAGTGTTAGGGTTAGGGTCTGTAGCGGTGCCGAGTCCGTGGCGGTGCCGCCGCGACATAGAGAGAAGAGCGAGAGGAGGAGGGGAACACCGTGTCCGTGGCCGTGGCGGTCCGTTAGGGTTTTTTTGCTTTCTTCATTTCAATTGTTATCCATCTAGCAATCTGTTATATGATCATGACATGATGAATGAAATACAATTGCTTTCTTAATTTTGCGGTGACATTGAGGTATGGAGGACGGCACCTTCGTCCGAGATGAGGAAGGGGAAGAAGCGGTGCAGCGATTGATCTATGAGAGTGCCCGTGGTCCGGAACCCGACGATGGAGATGACAACGAGTACGCCGACTTTACGAATGATTTTGGCGAGGGACTTGAGTCTGAACAAGTTAGAAAAGACAATGAAGTGTCCATCACAAACTCCGGCGAGGTGTATATCTATGTATCAATTAGTCTGTGTTCATCCCTAGATGCATTCATTTATTTGTATTGCACTTATTAACGAATAATTTTTTCTTTTAGCCTTCGGATCATCGAGCAAGTACTGTTAGAACAAAACGAGGCCCGACGCGGGTGCTAAAGGGCGAGGGCAGGTTAGCCCTCACGGCATTCAAGGCTAATGGTGAACCGAGTGGAGCCCAAGGAGTTTTGCCGCAAATTTACAAGTCAATCCGGAGTTATTGTTAGGGACCATGTACCGATCAGCATTCAAGAGTGGCATAAGCCGAAGAACCCGGAGAGTGGTGCTACTTATGTCAACGACAGCATGAAAAAATTTCTTTGGGAAACGCTACTGACAAAGTTCAGCCTACCGGAAGACATGACGGAAGGCCAGAAGGATAAAGTCAAGGAATGGACATGGAAGAAGATGGCCATACAATTCCAGAGCTTCAAGAAAAATTTATGGGACAAATATAAGAATGAAGATCCAGTATTCGATGATAATACCGAAAATCTAGTGAAGATAAAAGATCACTGGGCCGCATTTAAGGAGTATAAGAAATCGTCTAAGTTTGTGTCCCGATCGAAGAAAAATACCGAAAATGCTGCAAAGAAGAAACTTCCGCATCATTTGGGGTCAGGTGGCTACAAGAGTGCCATTCCGAAGTGGACAGCGTTTGAGAATAAAGCTGATGGATCATGGAATCACTCCACAGACATGGGACTGGCCCGAACGGTCCAAGTTCTGGTTGTTCGCTCATGGGGCAGGGTTGGACCCAAAGACAGGGTTGATCGTTGCGAAGGGAAAATGGAAGGAAAAAATTGAGGCAATTGTACCGAAGCTTGTAGATGCAATTGAAAAGGTCAGAAAGGGAGAGTACATTCCCGATCGAGAGAATGACGAGCTGACACTCGCTGCGGGAACCACCGAACATGTTGGACGGGTACGAGCTCGCCCAGGTCTCACCATGAAGGAAGCGTGGCCGGACAGCGCTGACACTTATAGAAGCCGTTCGCGAAAGAAGAAGAAGGACGCCGACATTGTAACGGAGTTGTTATCTAGGGTGGAGGCTCTTGAGAGAAATCGAGAGGGCACCCGATCAGCCGCTGTTTCTACGGGATCCACAAGCCGATGCTGCCCCATCTCAGCGAAGAAGCGGTGTCGGTTCCTCGCATCTTGACGGATGTGGAGGAAGCTACCCCGTGGATTATGTCACGGAGAAGACAGATTGCGAGCTACATATGTTAATCGGGACCGCGTCTGTTAAGGTGGCGGTCGGCTATGTGTACCCAAGTGAAGATGGAGCAATGCACCATCATATGCCCATTCCACCTGGTTGTGTTCGTGTCGGGGTGGATGAAGTTGTTTCGGGGTTTGAAAAAGTGGAGCTTGATATTCCTAGAGGTGAAGATGAGAGGACACTGGGCGATGTCAAGCACGGTTTCGCCCTATGGCCGAAGAAGTACGTCGTCCTTTTGCAAAGGCCACCGACTCCTACACATGAGCAGCAAATGCCATCGACTCCTCCTGGTGGCAGTCCTGGTGAGCAGCCAAGTCCACACCTACCTGAGAGGGACCCCGGCGTGAGTCCACCATCTCGAGATCCTCCGCGTAAGACAGGCGTCCGGTTAAGCGGAACGGTACGCCGCCTAGGAAGAAAGCTAGAAAGGAGAAACAACTGCCGCCTCCCGAGAAGTTACCTTGGGAAAAAACTCCGAGAGGAAAACGCGGAGGCCGTTAAGGCCGAGGTGAAGAAATTTTTGCACCGAAAGTGCCGGAGATACCTTTCGAGAAGACACTAGATCGGGAGAAAGTTGTGCGTACCGTTGACAATCTATATGACCCTGTACCATCGCCGCCATCTGACTATGCGCGTTCTATTGAAAGGTCGTATGACAAGATGATCGAGGCGACAAAACCCGTTAAATCGGGTATCAGGGAGATAAAAGGGATACACAGTGTCTACCAGCTCGGACAACAACCCGTTCAATCGGTCGCCCCTCTCAAGGTGTTTGACGGGAAGACCGTTCAAAGTTCTCGACAAGACGCAAGCTGATTACGCCTTAGCTGAACGAGCATATCGGTTTGTTCAAGGGAAAGATTTGGTCGAGAATCTCAGGAAGGTACCAACATGTATGCGTAACTTGCATTCGTGGTACCTTAAGGCCTCAAAGGAAGGGATCGAGACTATCATGGTGCGAGTTAGGGAAGAGCACTACTTCCAGGAGTGCTGTGTGAACGTTGACTTCGCCGAACTCTTTCAGTTATACAATCTCCGGGCCCTCGACAAATCAATCATCGGTTGCTATTGTCTCGTAAGTGATTTATTTATTTAATTTGAGAAGTCGTTCATTGTCCGCAGATTATAATCTTTTGTGCGCTATATTATGCAGATCGAAGATGCTCGAATGCAAAAGGGACGATATCACAGACATTGGGTTCATTGACCCGAACACAATGCATGTCAAAACCATAGATGATCCCCTCTATAACAAGGATACACCGCAGACTTTGCTAAGGTTTTTGAAGCGACAACGTGACAAAAAGCTAATACTTTGGCCTTACAACTTCGAGTGAGTCTTACTGTCTTATAACACATTATATTTTGCTCACCGTATGTCAAAATTTTAACTAATGACTACATATTGAAACGTGCGTAGGTTTCACTTTATTCTTCTCGTCATCAATTTGGAAATTGGAGAAGTTGAAGTCTTGGACTCACTAACCAAAGAAAAGGATCTATACGTGTCTTGTTTTTTAATGCTCAGAAGGTAATTTGAATTCTTATCGGTTTGTTTCGTTAATTTCCTGCTTTGAACTAATTGATGACTCTTTTATGCATTTTCTTTTGTCGAGCAGCGTATGGCAAACTTTCATCAAGGAAGATACGTCCCGTGAATGGCCACCGAAGCTGCGATGGCGTGCGAAAGTAAGTAGTACTACCTAGGTCCACACACCTTTCAATTATCATACTTGACTATTGTTTGATTGAATTATATTCTTGTAAAGAAATGCCCGCAACAACCTCCGGGGACCGATCTCTGTGGATTCTTCGTTTGCGAGTTCATCCGCAGAATTGTCAACGAGAGAACGAATAATGAGAGAAATAAAGAGGTACAAAAACAATCTTCACAAATTTGTTTTGTTATCATAAGTTGTGCCGAGTTTCAGTAATAGTTGTTTCATGTATTCATTTGTATCTTATTCTTTTATAGTTGGCAAGAAAGCGGAACAAGCTCTCAATCGATGACCGCTTCATAGCAATAGGCGAGGAATTGGCGGGATTTTTCCTTCGGGACGTCATACCACCACTCGCAGAGCACCACAATGAATGAAGATGTACATGTTACATATATCGTTGACTCGAAGAGTACCACTATGCTACATGTAATAGACATATATAGAGTACGCCTCGGAGAGCACCACTATGCATGAAGATCGATCTTCATGCATAGTGCTACTTAATTTGCGATCTCATGCAATAACATGTGTGTTATATTATATGCACCAACTTGCTATGCATCATCTTGATCTTCATGTACTACCTAAACCCAAACGCGTTTACTGGTGCATCGACGCGATATGAATCAAACCGATATCCCTAAACCTCTCCAAAACCCTAAAAAGCCAATTCTCTGCCGCGGCAGAGATTTGGGAAAATTCCCTGCCGGGGGGAACCTTTGGTACCGGTTCGTATTACCAACCGGTACCAAAGATCCTCAGCCCTGAGCTCTCCTGGTGGCCCACGTGGAGGCCCGTTTTATACCGGTTCGTAAGCAACCGGTACGAAAGGGGGGGGGCTTTAGTGCCGAATAATTTGTACCGGTTGCAAAACCGGTACGAATGGCCCTCTGGAACCGGTATAGATGACCGTTTTTCTACTAGTGTAGGTGAACGTCAGGCATCACAGGAGATCGATGTAGCTACGTACACGGCTGCTCTGTCTGCTTGGCCGGTAGGTCGTACGTACAGAGTTCTAACAACTCCATCTATCTGTGGTGCCATTGGTGACTGGTGACGGTTACGTCGCAAACTTTTGGCATGCGTCGTGGCTTGATGGGATGAGACCCAAGAATGTCGCATCCTCGATTTTTTGCCGCGTCCACTTGAAACTTTTTTCACTGTAGACTGGAAAATAACCATTGAGTTTCGATTTCCAAAATAAACACCACCGCAGCGTCATACTTCTCCGAGTTTGCCAAGCTTTCGACGAGGATAACCAGGGCCGGCCCTGACATGTCGGGGGCCCGGTGCAAGGTAAAAAAATGGGCCCTATCTTTATAGGTAAATAATTATAATATAATAAGCAGTTTTTGACTTTTTCTCATACATACGGGACACTATAAAGTGGAATGTATACTAGAAATATTTTCTGTAACTCTCAATAGATAGTACTTGTTGAATTCCCATTGTTCCCAAAGATTTCTTCTACGGCGCCATCTGCTTCGTTTCTCTTTTGTCATTTTACCTAAATGTCTACTTTCTAGAGGACAACTTATAGACTATGGCACACAAACATTAGTACAGTACACAACTTATGCCATGATGATGTTGAAACAAAAATACATGGACGTGGAGGATCGAAGATGGACTGCCTGCTATGGACGTGATGTCGCCGCAAAACAAATCCACTCCACCATTAGCAATAAGCTCACTACAGACGATCAGCCAAGGGCCTGCAATCCCCTGTCAACTAGAGAGGCAACTCAATACTATAGAAAACTTTGGAATGGGATCACTGGAAGCACTAGATCTACTCGAACTGAATGAAAAATTCAGACCAAACTGAGATTTACCAAAGGGGAATTTACATTTGGAATCAACAGATTGGTTCTCCTCCTCAATTAATTCCGGCCAAACTGGCTGAAATCGCGGAGCCCCATCGGTGATTGGGGGAAGTGAAACCAGAAGACGAACTGACAAGAGGAAACGAGGGAGGCGACATGGAGGCGAAGTAGTTGCAACGCTTGTACTTTTTCCCGAGAATCGCTAGTTTTAACTGCTGCCTTGATTAAGACCTAATCAATTCCCGGGGCCCCTAAGATTCGGGGGCCCAGTGCGGGTGCACCTGTTGCACTGGCTTAGGACCGGGCCTGAGGATAACTGAGGTACGCCTTGTGGAGGGCACGACTGGCGGCGTCACGTGAAAGAACACTACCTCGTTGGTTTACTCGGCGCGCGGCATCAGAATATAAAGCTCAATTCGAGGGCATGGCTCGCTCCTACTTGCCGGAACTGGTTTGGTAGTTTTGGGCCCAAGTGCAAGCTTTTTGGCGTGGTCCATTCTCGAAGACCGGGTGTGGATGGCCTATAGTCTTCAAGAACGAGGGCCAAATTGTGTACTATGCCAACTTTGTAAGAGGGAAGATGAACCCAAGGCCCACCTTCTCTTCAAATGTCACTATATACACCCTTCGGATTTGGAATATGCTTGTGGAGTGGCGCTTGGGCTTACGTACTGCGGTTGACACGTCGACTTGGTGCACATTCAACACCGTGAATGAGTGGTGGAAGTCCTACGGCCATCAACACCAATGGCACTAGGAGAAAGTGGCATCAGTCACGGTGTAACCTTTTGGGAGGCCTGGAACGAAAGAAATGCAAGGTGAAACTTTTTCTGCAGTCGTAGTGGTTTGTAGTCATGTCTTCTTGCCCAACGAAACAAAACACAAGTAGTCCACATATAAGATTCATCTTACATCTGTGGACACACGGAATTTTCATCTTATTTCGATTTCGAATGCATCAACAAGGATTTCTGCATCCCACAGCGTAACACAGTGGTGCACCTCAATATTTCTCATGACAATATCCATGCATGGCTGTCGAATGGCAGGGAGCGTTTGGTATTACCGAATGCTGGCCGACAAAGATCGATGGATCAGACGAGGGAATCTCTTAAACTACACCGCCAGTGTATATACTGCCCTCGTCCTTTACGCTAAGGTTTGATTTCGCATCTTCTATTGATTAAGCCGGCCTAGCTAGAAAAACACAAGTTTTCTCGGACGTTCTCTCTTGAGAAAGGAACACAAGTTTCCTCGGGCGAGCACCGTCTGACGTCCACACATCCCTGCATCAGACGGCGCAGATGCTTCCACGTCGAGGGTTGCACTGCCACTCACACCCAAAAACCTCCAGCTGCCAACAAACTTGCTAAGCTTCATTCATCAGATACGTACACGCGAAAGGTTGGCACGTTGCTTGCTGATAAATACCTCATTCATTCCGCTCATCTGCCACACACACACACACACACCAACGCACACACAGCTGACACGCGCGAGACCGAGATCGGAGATGGAGCTGCTGTGCAACGCCCCGGCGCACGCCTCCGTGCCAGACAGGTACGTCTTCCCGCCGGAGAAGCGCGCCGCCCTGCAGCTCGACGGCGTCGACGGCCCTGACGACGGCGTCACCCTCCCCGTCGTCGACCTGCACCGTGCCGCACTTTCCGGTGATGACGGCCTCCGCCGCCGCGTCGCCGAGGAGATCGTCCGGGCCGGCAAGGAATTCGGCTTCTTCCAGGCACGTGAACTTTCTCTGCTTGAGCTTCCGAGCTCTGATGAAATCAGGGTTTTGGTCCCGGTCCAAGGTTTCATAGTTCAGTTAGTAAATCATGCGGCGAAGCAAATTGGGATTTTTTTTCTAAAGAGAATTTATTTTATTGCTGTTTTATTTATACTTAGTAACTTAGTAGATGCATGCTGAAAACAATAATTTCCGATTTAATTGCTTCTGCGGTTTTGATCAGGTATTGGTCTGAAATTTTGAAAACTTGATTACTTTGCCGGGGTCCCAAATAAATCATCACATGAAAGATTATTTCCGTAATAACTAATAATTTGATCTATAAATTATGTAGGTGGTGTCTAATTAACATAGTACCATAAGTATGAGAGCGTTCTAATTATACGCTTGTTTTCCGTCCAAAGCAACCAAATTCGCATTTCGGTACAATTAAAAAAATTCTTTTTTTTTTCGATCCAAAATCTTAACTCTGATGTAATAATTAGACACCAGTTACGAAAGGTTGTTGCGTTTGAACATTGCCACTATGTCCAATATACTACAACTTAATGTTTAGTTCACATTGTCACATATCTAATCTAATCTTCGAGACGAAGCTAGAAACAAATACCAATGGGGTCAAATCTGTATCCTCTCTATGACACTGGGGTCAGCCTCCATAAATCAACATGAGTTTGTACTAATTAGTGAAAGATTTGCACTTTTACACTGGTGTCAACTGACAACAATGCCACTAAGGCAGCTCCCTCCCTTCGTGGGATCCTAAATGAATTATCACCTAAAAGATTACTTTTCTGCCAAACAATAATCTGATCTACAAAAATTAAGTATGTGTACTGTACCATGAATCTGAAAGCTTTCCAATTTACACCTGGTTTTCCGCCACAAACAACTAAAATCAGCATTTTCGCAAAGTTCAGTTTATTTTTTAGGATTTGCTAGCTGAGAACTAAGTTCATGCTCAATCAAGTTCTACACTATTTAATTTACTTCGTGATTCGTGCTAGTCATCAGTTACAATATGAGTTGCAAGTGACATCATCTAACCGAGAACAAAGCTAGTTCTAAGTCGACTGAGAAGTTGTCACACCCTTATTTTTTATTGGATCGAAAAGCCTTCATTCTGATTTGATCTTGACCGCAGGTGGTGAACCACGGCGTGGGGGAGGATGTAGTGAGAGGGTTCCGTGACGCGGCGGCGGAGTTCTTCGCGATGCCAGTGGAGGAGAAGCTGCCCTACTGCTCCGACGACCAGAGCAAGCCCTTCCGTCTCGCCTCAAGCACATCCTACGACAAGAGCGAGACGCGGTACTGGCGCGACTATCTCAAGCTCCAGTGCCACCCGGTCTCCGACGAGCTCGTCGGCCACTGGCCGGCGGAACCAACAAGCTTCCGGCCGCGCCTCGCCGAGTTCTCCGAGGCGGCGCATGAGCTAGCCCAGACGCTCCTCAGCCTCGTCGCCGAGGGTCTCGGCCTCCGCGCTGACTTCTTTGCCGGCGATCTCAGTGGCGGCGAGACCCAGATGAACGTCAACTACTACCCGCCGTGCCCGGACCCGAGCCTCACGCTCGGCCTCCTCCCGCACTGCGACCGCCACCTCCTCACCGTGCTCTCCCAGGGCGATGTGGCGGGCCTTCAGGCGAGGTACAACGGGCGTTGGCTCCTCGTCCGCCCTGTCCCCGGCGCCTTTGTTATAAACTTTGGCCACCAGATGGAGATCGTCACCAATGGGGCGCTGGCCAGCGTGGAGCACCGTGCCATCACAAACTCCGCCGTCGCGAGGATGTCTGTGGCGACACTCATCATGCCCAAGATGGAGTGCCACATCGGCCCGGCGCCGGAGATGGTGGATGAGGTGACGAATCCGGCCAAGTTCAGGGAGTTTGTGTTCAGCGAGTTCATGGAGGCGTATAACACCGCTGCCGCCAGCAGGGAGGACGTGCTCGACTCCTTCAGGATCCACCGCGATTAGCTCAATAACGACGATGGCATGGATATGCACTATATTCAGTAAGAAGCAAGTAAGCGGCCCTGGAGCAGAACGGTCTGAATGTCTAATTACCAAAAGTTGTTGTGTCTGGGCATTGACATGATGCCCCATATACAACTTAATGTTTACTTCATATTGTCACATACTCTAAAACATGTGCTACTGTGGTGTTAACTTTTCAAGAAAAAGTTTGAAGTGTACGATTGTCAAGTGTAATGAAAATACTTAAAGTTGATATTATCTCCACCGATTTGCTTCTGTATATTCTCATTTTTGTGTGAGGGAACTGGTCGCCAAGGTTTTTTTAAACCGGAATAGGCCCCGAAGGGCCCCAAAGCATATATTACTTCAGCGGTCTTTTTCAAAAAAATTTACTTCAGTGGTGATAACACAAATACATATAAGACCCTAAATGTAAAAGAGAGAAATGTTTATCTCCTCTGCTTTGCTTCTGTATTTTTTCATTTTTTTAGCGAGGGAACTCGATGTTGCTTTATTGATCGGTAGCCGTGTTTACATGGATACAAATTGCATCATATGGTGCAAGGACCCACAAAAAGAGAGCGATGTTATGAGCCATATATTAGAAATCATTCATTCTTGGGAGAAGAACAAGTTGCCAAATTCAGCTGATCTGATCTAGCATTGATTAATATTTGCTTGATGTATGTCCTGTCTCTACTGAAACGTTGGCTACACTTTTTTTTCGGAGAAAAAAACATTTGTCACCATATGGGATTCAGCTCACAATATAGCCCACGAAAGATCTAAAAAAAGGCATATCCCACGAATCAGTTGCTTTTTACGGGCCCATTACATATGGTATATATCCGAGTCCAAGAGAGAAGCTCATAAACAGCTCGTTTCTCTATATCTGCAAGCCCATATATTTAAAGAGTCAGCTTTCCTTCATCCCCACCAGCCCAGAAGGCCTCACTCTAGTACACTCATCTGAGCAAAATTTTGTTATCTTCAGCCCACGAGATATACCGGGTTTTTTTTTTTAGTTTGAATTCACCATTCGAAATTTCTGGTAGTTCTAGTATCGTCCTCCTTTTGACATTTTCCAATACACCCCTCTGATTCCATTGGTCTATGGTTTTCGTAGGCCTATCTCTCATGTTTTCTTACACTTGGTCTTAACTCTTAAATGGCGGGCCTAAACAATATTTACAAATCTCAAAAAAATTTTGGAAAAAAATAAGCCCATAAATGTTCATGCATTGTATGTACTCTAAAAGTTCATAAAAAAGGAACACATTTTAACCTTGGAGAAAATAAGCAAATTTGATGATCTAGCAATTTAAAATCTAATCACTAATTTTTTGACATATTTTTACATTTGCATGTACAAATTTTCTTGCAGTTTTCAGATGTTTGCAAAATTATTTCATGGGCAAGATGACTTACACTATGCGTATGTCGGGTAAACTTAGCTCGTCGGTTGGGGACGGGGAGAGCAAGAGAGCCCCCCCAGAAATGGGCTAGTTTAACTTTATATGGTGAATGATGTGCCACTAAACTCTTGATTTAATTTGAAATTAACAATATACACATCATGTCTCTAGATAGTTCTTGGTAGTTACTACGTACCAACAATTGATTAGCGGAGAATCAAGGCATGTGCAACCCTGCAACTAGTAGATCACTCTAGTTAGTTCTTAATTTGTATTACAGTTTTGTCCCAGGAGTACGTTTTGTACACTGCTACCTGCTTCCACAAAGTCAGCTGTTTGTACGGCAAGGAGCTAAACTAATGTGTGCACTGTCGACCTCTCGTATATTGTATAGCTTATCTCGTATAAGTAGGTTGGCATCCCTGATAAGCTCCAAGGGCCAGCTGCAGTTGAGATGTCGATGGCTCTTGATGCCATTCACATATAATAAGCGGCCATTGACTTTAGATTACACTGGTGACGGAGCCACGTACGGTACGGCACACTCGCCTAGTCGCATGCATGTGCTTTTGGGGATGTGGTCAACTCTTCCCGTAATGTTGTGCACAGCTTAGTTCATTTCATAACGCGACATGCAACACATGCAGTTACACGTCGTGCTGACTCAGCAGTAGTAAGCTGCAGCCGTACATCTAATTGAGCGGATCGATGTACACCATCCGTTCACAATTATCTCGTTTTTGGGTTTTTCCAAAATTGAAATTTATAAAATTTGATCAAAAATAAAAATATCAACAATCATAATATCAAATGCATATATAATTAAAAAAATATTTTTGGTGGTTTTAGTTTATAATACTCCGTAGATTTTATATTATAGATGTTGACATCTTTTTCTAAATATCGGGTAAATTTTTATAAAGTTTAACTTTGATAAACACAGAAAGCAAGGAGATTTTGTAATGGGGTGGAGTACCAACCATTTTATTTTGTTATAGATGGATTTGACCAAGTAATTAATTAACCAAGTTTGGTCAATGATTCCCAACAGCTGTTGTGTTTAGTAATGAAGCTGAACAAGAATATTGCAAGCTTTTGTTGATCTCGATCTCGAACCGACGCCAACTAATCAACGGATCGATGACGAAGCAACCACCATGGTTCCGTACTATTGCGTGTGTAGATGCTTGTGCACGCAGGGTCAACTCTTGGATCGGTTTTGTTTGTACTCACCGTTGGTCGTACGAGTTGTACGTTTTGATTGCAACTCTTGCACATGCAATGCATTTTTGTCACATCTCAAATTCTCTATAAAACTATAAGCTTATCATATATATAAGTAGCTTGACAGACCTGATAAGATGCACGGATTTCTTAGGTTGCCAAGCTGAGGGCACTAAATCAGCCGCAATTACTTGCAAGTAACTCATACTTAGTTTGGCTCTATTGGTTTGTCCTTGTGCAGATTGAACGGGTATACCATTGGTAGTCAGTTAATCAACTTTGGTAAATTATGCCTCTAATTTGTTTGATTCCGTAGCACACGTTTAAATTCACTACCAGCTCCGGCATGTACAAGAGTGCGGAGGTATTTTATCGACAATAAAGAATATGGGGTGATGCTGTGTTTCACAGCTAAATAAAATGGGGTGACGCGCCTAGAAGATTCTAGTAGTAGCACTCGAGACAGATTAATACATTTCGACGCCCGGGGAAACCAGACCTACCCCTATTTTGTAGCTGAATGTGTTCCTTATGCTCGATTGTAATCTCCAAATGGGTCTCTATAACGCTATGGTGTTGGTTGTTTTTTGCAGGATTGCAAGGTGTCTGAATTCAAGGGCGGACCTGGAACCAGCTTAAGTGTGGTGCTAATCTTGCTTACTGGTGTTAGTTTCCTAGGATTTTTGTATCTGTATTTCTGAAACTTAATACATGCCGTGGCAATGCATCTCCGGTATAGCACCGGTAGCACCGGGCCTAGCTCCGCCACTAGCTTAATTGGTACGCCACGACATGCCCCTCCTCGCTTTATAGGGAATCAGTGAGCAAAGCGATTCTATTCAATTCGTTCAATCCTTCCCTATACAAGGGGGTAGCGGCAGTCTTCTTGGTATAGAGATTCAACATTCATTTAATCTAGTAATAAGGCATCTATGGCTGATAGATAGGACTCTTGCTTAAAAAAGGCGTTAAACTGGCCTGCACTTTACAAGCGTAATTGAAAAAGAGTAACTTTAGGGCATAGGGGATAAGGAACTTATCCTAAAATCAAGCTCGAAAAAGAGGCTTTTATGAGGGAGACGATCAAAAGGGAACTTTGACTGCTATATGAACATGACTTAAAAAACATTTTATATCGACTTCAGTCATGCTTTATTGGAGTTATCTGACGCCAAGGAGGAAGAAATATAGATTAGGATCCTAGCCATTCCTAAGAGAGGTTACAAAAGAAAGGGACCAAGGATTTGGAGTCTTATTAGTGCATCAATCTACAGAAAGATAAGTCAAAGTGTGGACTGAGGTTCAGTCAGGAATTAGCGTATAGAAAAGAGCTTTATATAGACAGCTAGTGATTAGGATTACAAGAGCCGAGTCGGTATACATCTCAAAAGTGCATGTAGATATGATCGGAGTTAGTTACAATGATATCTAGGTGTACCGAGGCAAGTAGTATTGACTTGTTGATGTCTACGCACGCTTCTATTCCTGTAGACAGTGTTGGGCCTCCAAGAGCAGAGGTTTATAAAACAGCAGCAAGTTTCCCTTAAGTGAATCACCCAAGGTTTATCGAACTCAGGGAGGTAGAGGTCAAAGATATCCCTCTCAAGCAACCCTGCAATTACGATACAAGAAGTCTCTTGTGTCTCCAACACACCTAATACACTTGTCAGATGTATAGGTGCACTAGTTCGGCGAAGAGATAGTAAGATGCAAGTGAAATGGATGAATATGAGTGGTAATAGCAATCTGAAATAAATATGGCAGAAAGTAAACATGCAGTAGAACAGTAAATAAACGGAGTTTCGATATTCGGAAACAAGGCCTAGGGATCATACTTTCACTAGTGGACACTCTCAACATTGATCACATAACTGAATAAACAAATGCTACACTCTCTTGTTGGATAACAAACACCATTCATTGTGTATGGCTACAAAAGCACACCTCAAGCCGGAGTTAACAAGCTCCACAACTTCATAAAGGAAACACACACGATGCGCACACCGTCACCTTCACACCGTGGAGAGTGAATCCGGAGTTCATATTAAAGTAACCTCTAGAGTGTATAATAGTGCTACTCTAGATAACTCTCCTAATGGAATCACTAATCGTGTAGTGGCTAAAAAGCTCCGCTCGAGTTCATCAAGTACTTGACAAACACCACTCATAGGGATATCCACGTCAAATCATAAATCCAAGATAATATATTTATCATAGTGATAGTTAACTTCATAATCTACAAGAGATCACAATCATAACCTACGCCAAGTACTACATGATGCACACACTGTCCACTTTACATCATGAAGGAGGAATAGACTACTTTAATAACATCACTAGAGTAACACATAGATGATATTCAACTAGATCACAAAGCTCATGATCACATAAAGATCACATGGGAGAGAGAGATGAACCACATAGCTACCGGTACAACCCTTAGCCTCGAGGGAGAACTACTCCCTACTCATCATGGGAGACAGCAGCGGCGATGAAGATGGCGGTGGTGTCGATGGAGATGCCTTCCAGGGGCACTTCCCCGTCCCGGCGGCGTGCCGGAACAGAGACTTATGTCCCCCGAACTTGGCTTCGCGATGGCGGCGGCTGCGTAACTTTTCTCGTCCCGTGGCTTATCTTTTTAGGGTTTTCGAGGCGGAGAGAATATATAGGCGGAAGGGCGACCTCGGAGGAGCCAGGGGGTGGCCCCCCATAGGCTGGCGCCCCCCCCTTGGCCACGCCGCCATGTGGGGTGGGGCCCCCAGGGCTCCCCTCTGGTCCCTCTCTGGCTCTCTGGAAGCTTCCGTGAAATATAAGATCGTGGGCGTTGATTTCGTCCAATTCCGAGAATATTTCCTTTGTAGGATTTCTGAAACCAAAAACAGCGAGAAAACGAGAACCGGCACTTCGGCATCTTGTTAATAGGTTAGTTCCGGAAAATGCATCAAAACGATATAAAGTATGAATAAAACATGTAGGTATCGTCATAAAACTTAGCATGGAACATAAGAAATTATAGATACGTTGGAGACGTATCAAGCATCCCCAAGCTTAGTTCCTACTCGCCCTCGAGTAGGTAAACGATAACAAGGATAATTTCTTAAGTGACATGCTACCAACATGATCTTGATCAATACTATTGTAAAGCATATGAGATGAATGAAGTGATTCAAAGCAATGGTAAAGATAATGACTAAACAGCTGAATCATATAGCAAAGACTTTTCATGAATAGTACATTCAAGACAAGTATCGATAAGGCTTGCATAAGAGTTAACTCATAAAGCAATAGATTCAAAGTAGAAGGCATTGAAGCAACACAAAGGATGATTAAGTTTCAGCAATTGCTTTCAACTTGTAACATGTATATCTCATGGATAGTTGTCAACATAAAGCAATATAACAAGTGCAATAAGTAAACATGTAAGAATCAATGCACACAGTTGACATAAGTGTTTGCTTCTAAGATAGAAAGAAGTAGGTAAACTGACTCAACATAAAGTAAAAGAAAGGCCCTTCGTAGAGGGAAGCATGGATTACTATTTTTGTGCTAGAGCTTTTATTTTGAAAACATAGAAACAATTTTGTCAACGGTAGTAATAATTCATATGTGTTATACATAAGACATCTTATAAGTTGCAAGCCTCATGCATAGAATACCAATAGTGCTCGCACCTTGTCCTAATTAGCTTGGATTAACATGGATTATCATTGCATAACATATGTTTCAACCAAGTGTCACAAAGCGGTACCTCTATGCCGCCTGTACAAAGGTCCAAGGAGATAGATCGCATTTGATTTCTCGTTTTTGATAGATCTCAACTAAGGACATCCATACCGGGACAACATAGAAAACAGATAATGGACTCCTCTTTAATGCATAAGCATTCAACAACAGATAATATTCTCATAAGAGATTGAGGATTAGTGTCCAAACTGAAACTTCCACCATGATTCATGGCTTTAGTTAGCGGCCCAATGTTCTTCTCTAAAAATATGCATACTCAAATCATTTGATCATGAAAATCGCCCTTACTTCAGACAAGACGAACATGCATAGCAACTCACATGATATTCAACAAAGGTGAAATAGTTGATGGCGTCCCCAGAAACATGGTTACCGCTCAACAAGCAACTTATAAGAAATAACATACATAGCAACATATTCAATACCACAATAGTTTTTAAGGCTATTTTCCCATGAGCTATGTATTGCAAAGACAAAGAATGAAATTTTAAAGGTAGCACTCAAGTAATTTACTTTGGAATGGCAGAGAAATACCACATAGTAGGTAGGTATGGTGGACACAAATAGCATAGGTTTTGGCTCAAGGATTTGGATGCACGAGAAGTATTCCCTCTCAGTACAAGGCTTTGGCTAGCAAGGTTGTTTGAAGCAAACACAAGTATGAACCGGTACAACAAAACTTACATAAGAACATATTGCAAGCATTATAAGACTCTACACTGTCTTCCTTGTTGTTCAAACACTTCACCAGAAAATATCTAGACTTTAGAGAGACCAATCATGCAAACCAAATTTCTACAAGCTCTATGGTAGTTCTTCATTAATAGGTGCAAAGTACATGATGCAAGAGCTTAAACATGATCTATGAGAGCTCAAAACAATTGCCAAGTATCAAATTATTCAAGACCATATACCATTCACCACATGAAGCATTTTCTGTTTCCAACCAAATAGCAATTAACGAAGCGGTTTTCAACTCCGCCATGAACATTAAAAGTAAAAGCGAAGAACACTAGTGTTCATATGAAAAAGCGGAGCGTGTCTCTCTCCCACACAAGCATGAATTTATATTCGGAGAATGAAAATAAAAAAACGAAAATAAAAACACACAGACGCTCCAAGTAAAGTACATAAGATGTGATGGAATAAAAATATAGTTTCACTAGAGATGACCTGATAAGTTGTTGATGAAGAAGGGGATGCCTTGGGCATCCCCAAGCTTAGACGCTTGGGTCTTCTTGAAATATGCAGGGATGAACCACGGGGGCATCCCCAAGCTTAGACTTTTCACTCTTCTTGATCATAGTATATCATCCTCCTCTCTTGACCCTTGAAAACTTCCTCCACACCAAACTCAAAGCAAACTCATTAGAGGGTTAGTGCATAATCAAAAATTCACATGTTCATAGGTAACACAATCATTCTTAACACTTCTGGACATTGCCCAAAGCTACTGGAATTTAATGGAATAAAGGAATCCATCAAACATAGCAAAACAGACAATGCGAAATAAAAGACAGAATCTGTCAAAACAGAACAGTCCGTAAAGACGAATTTTTCTGGGGCACTTAATTTGCTCAGATGAAAAAGCTCAAATTGAATGAAAGTTGCGTACATATCTGAGGATCACGCACGTAAATTGGCAGATTTTTCTGAGTTACCTACAGACGGGGCTGCTCAATTTCGTGACAGTAAGAAATCTGTTTCTGCGCGGTAACCAAATCTAGTATCAACCTTACTATCAAAGACTTTACTTGGCACAACAATGCAATAAAATAAAGATAAGGAGAGGTTGCTACAGTAGTAACAACTTCCAAGACGCAACAAAACAGTAGCAAAATAAAAACATGGGTTATCTCCCAAGAAGTGCTTTCTTTATAGCCATTAAGATGGGCTCAGTAATTTTAATGATGCACTCGCAAGAAATAAGAGTTGAAGCAAAAGAGAGCATCAAGAAGCAAATTCAAAACACATTTAAGCCTAACCCACTTCCTATGAAAAGGAATCTTGTAAATAAACAAGTCATGTAAGCACAATGCAACAAGCATAGAAAGGCAACACAAGCGCAACTTCAAGATTCTCAACATAAAGAGGGAAACTTAATATTATTAAGATGCATATAACCATGTTTCCCTCTCTCATAATAACTTTCAGTAGCATCATGAACAAACTCAACAATATAACTATCACATAAAACATTCTTATCATGAGCTACATGCATAAAATTATTACTCTCCACATAAGCATAATCAATTTTATTAGTAATAGTGGGAGTAAAACTACCATAACCATCATTGTAATCATCATAAATTGCAGGCATGGTATAATCATAATAACCTTTATCCTCCATAGTAGGTGGCACCAAAATACCACTATCATTATAATGATCATAAATAGGAGGTAAAGTATCATCAAAGAAAATTTTCTCCTCAAAACTTGGGGGACTAAAAATATCATGCTCATCAAAACCAGCTTCCCCAAGCTTAGAATTTTCCATAGCATTAGCAACAATGGTGTTCAAAGCATTCATACTAATAACATTCCCATTAGCATGCATATAAAGTTCCATGGGTTTTTTAATTCTCTCTTCAAACACATCATGTCCTAATTCAAGATAAAGTTCATAAAGATCTCTCATTTTGTTGTTGTTTTCCATTAAGCCTAACTAGTGAAAACAAGAAACAAAAAGATATAATTGCAGGATCTAAAGGAAATAGCTTCGAGAACTCACACACCGACAACAGTGCTAGGAAATAGCTTAGTAGTCGGAGGATGTGAATACCTTTTACCTTACCTCCCCGGCAACGACGCCAGAAAATAGCTTGATGTCTACGCACTCTTCTATTCCTGTAGACAGGGTTGGGCCTCCAAGAGCAGAGGTTTGTAGAACAACAGCAAGTTTCCCTTAAGTGAATCACCCAAGGTTTATCGAACTCGGGGAGGTAGAGGTCAAAGATATCCCTCTCAAGCAACCCTGCAATTACGATACAAGAAGTCTCTTGTGTCCCCAACACACCTAATACACTTGTCAGATGTATAGGTGCACTAGTTTGGCGAAGAGATAGTAAGATGCAAGTGATATGGATGAATATGAGTGGTAATAACAATCTGAAATAAATATGGCAGCAAGTAAACAAGCAGTAGAACAGTAAATAA
The DNA here is from genome assembly GCF_022539505.1 of Lolium rigidum. Lineage (NCBI taxonomy): Eukaryota > Viridiplantae > Streptophyta > Magnoliopsida > Poales > Poaceae > Lolium > Lolium rigidum. The sequence goes on from NC_061509.1 coordinate 37,296,939, forward strand.
ACGGAGTTTCGATATTCGGAAACAAGGCCTAGGGATCATACTTTCACTAGTGGACACTCTCAACATTGATCACATAACTGAATAAACAAATGCTACACTCTCTTGTTGGATAACAAACACCATTCATTGTGTAGGGCTACAAAAGCACACCTCAAGCCTGAGTTAACAAGCTCCACAACTTCATAAAGGAAACACACACGATGCGCACACCATCACCGTCACACCGTGGAGAGTGAATCCGGAGTTCATATTAAAGTAACCTCTAGAGTGTATAATAGTGCTACTCTGGATAACTCTCCTAATGGAATCACTAATCGTGTAGTGGCTACAAAAGCTCCGCTCAGTAGATCATCAAGTACTTGACAAACACCACTCATAGGGATATCCACGTCAAATCATAAATCCAAGATAATATATTTATCATAGTGATAGTTAACTTCATAATCTACAAGAGATCACAATCATAACCTACGCCAAGTACTACATGATGCACACACTGTCCACTTTACATCATGAAGGAGGAATAAACTACTTTAATAACATCACTAGAGTAACACATAGATGATATTCAACTAGATCACAAAGCTCATGATCACATAAAGATCACATGGGAGAGAGAGATGAACCACATAGCTACCGGTACAGCCCTTAGCCTCGAGGGAGAACTACTCCCTCCTCATCATGGGAGACAGCAGCGGCGATGAAGATGGCGGTGGTGTCGATGGAGATGCCTTCCGGGAGCACTTCCCCGTCCCGGCGGCGTGCCGGAACAGAGACTTCTGTCCCCCGAACTTGGCTTCGCGATGGCGGCGGCTACGTAACTTTTCTCGTCCCGTGGCTTATCTTTTTAGGGTTTTCGAGGCGGAGAGAATATATAGGCGGAAGGGCGGCCTCGGAGGAGCCAGGTGGTGGCCCCCCATAGGCTGGCGCCCCCTGGCCGCGCCGCCATGTGGGGTGGGGCCCCCAAGGCTCCCCTCTGGTCCCTCTCTGGCTCTCTGGAAGCTTCCGTGAAATATAAGATCGTGGGCGTTGATTTCGTCCAATTCCGAGAATATTTCCTTTGTAGGATTTCTGAAACCAAAAACAGCAGAAAACAGGAACTGGCACTTCGGCATCTTGTTAATAGGTTAGTTCTGGAAAATGCATCAAAACGATATAAAGTATGAATAAAACATGTAGGTATCATCATAAAACTTAGCATGGAACATAAGAAATTATAGATACGTTGGAGACGTATCACTTGTCATGTACTCCAAGTTGATAAGGCCCCCTATTCTCCTTGGTACACCAAGTCCTCGCGTTGGACAACCCTAGGGCAGTATTGCGGAATGTGCTACGCAAAACAAAACAAATTACCCCACATGAACAAACCAAGATGCACCATGGAGGTGCAGGCCACAAACAGATAACCTTGATGACCGTGTCATCGCATCGGAGTTGATGGCGATGTCGAGGTAACCGATGCCAAATCCCGCAGCTAGGCTTATCCCACCCAAATGCGAGAGGATTATAGCGCCAAACCGTACAACACCTACGAGGTATTAATAAGCCCCACCAAGTGCAGGGGATCGATGTACCAAATGTCAGTGTGAAAGTATGTCATATTGAGCCGCAAGAGAAAGAAGGTAAATCAATATATCCTTTCAAACTAGCTAGAGTGATTGTTTGTTTTCGAGTTTTAAAGTAAAAAAAAATGGTTGTGGTGATCTCACAATTGTCACAATCCTCTATAGTTGTAGTGCAACAGGACAAGACAAAGGTTTTACTTCTTACTTAATAATGAACCTAAGTCCACTGGTTCACTTAATCTTCCTCTCTCAACAATGGTGGTGACACCATTTCTAGCACTCGGTTACACCCTCCAATACCACACACATCTACGTACATCACGCTCCTTTATGCAATACAAAATAAAACAAATTACCGCACATGAACAAACCAAGATCCACCATTGAGGTCCTGGCCATGAATAGAAACCTTTGATGATCATGTCACCGCATCAGAGTTGATGATTTTGTTGAGGGAACCGATGTCACTACGAGGAAAATGCCTAGTAGTGGCGCACCACTGTTGGGTACCAGTGGCGCACCAATGGAGCACCACTACCAGCGCGCAAGTGCTAACTACTAGTAGTGGCACACCGAATGGTGCGTCATTGGGAAGCCATGGACTAGTGGTGCACCAATTGGTGCACCACTTTTACCAACATGGTGCGCCATTACTATCTTATGTGAGGTGCACCACCACTTAAGTTTTAAAATCCGGATCTAGATCAGGATCTGGATGTGGATCTTGACTTATTTTTCGTTTTTCGAATAATTTTCGTTCAGCATCATGGCGGCTACTCCGCATCTTGGTGGCTGCTCTCCGGGTCAGGGGCGCTAGAGGTTGAGCCGTAGGCCACCGAGGTGAGGCAGGGCCGGTGAAGGGCATCATCGGGGCGCAGGAAGAAGGGCGTTGTTGGGCTCCGGACGGCTATGGAGTCAGGGTCGATGAGGAGAGGAAGAGGAGGAGCGAATGCAGGAAGAGGAGGCATGGGCGTAGGGATGAGGAGGAGGGGGGCATGGAGGAAAGGAAGGAGGAGGGGGAGGATGCATGGAGGAAGGGTAGGCATGGAGGAATGGGAGGAGGCAGTGGTGGATAAGGTGGAGCTAGTGGTGTAGGTGGATACTCCGGAAATTTTGAAAACTTAGTAGTGGATGCTACTATTTGTTTTTGAATTTTTTCCCCAAAATCTAAAACATCCGAAAACTCCTATTTCCTTTTCGATTTTGAAGAATCTAAAAACATCGGTAAACGGCTTTAGGCCTTTGAATTCAGATGTAAATTTCTCCGTAGATACATTTCCATATTTTTTTTTTCATTGGAAGTCGTATGCAAAATCCGATGCCACTTTACCAATTATTTTGCAAAAAAGTTGAAATTCGTGTTTGGACCAAAATAGATGTTCTCATGTATCCGTAGATGCACGTATACCAAAGGATTCAAGTTTTGCATCTATGGTCACTAAGCGACACCGTTTCTTCCACTCGGTTAATTACATGCAACCTCTAGAATACATCACACTCCTTTATGCAAAACAAAATATAACAAATTACGCACATGAAAAGACCAAGACACACTATTGCGGTGTCGGCCATGAACTGAAACCTTTGATGATTGTGGCAGCACATCAGAGTTGATGATGTTGTCGAGGGAACCGATGTTAACTCCTGTTTCTAGGCATATCCCTTCCCGCCATGAGAAGGTTATAGCACCAAAGTGTACAACATCTACGAGGAATTGATAAGTGCAGGAGATCGATGTTGTAGGTCCTAATGTGAAAGTATGACATATCGAACCGTGATGAGCGCAGATTGCACACCGTTGGGGAACCCCAAGAGGAAGGTATGATGAGCACAGTAGCAAGTTTTTCATCAGTAAGAAACCAAGGTTTAATCAACCAGTAGGAGAAAGGTGTGACTTCTGAAGGTGTTGCTAGCTGACTTGTGGCAGGACGCACTGCTAGCGTCAGCAAAAACGTGGAACCTCCACACAACACAACCAAAATACTTTACCCAACTTATAGTGAGGTTGTCAATCTCACCGGTTTTACTGAAAACAAAGGATTAACCGTATAGCGTGGAAAAAGATATTTGTTTGAAGTGGAATTAAAGAGAACAATGTTTGCAGTAAGTAAATAGAGCAGGATGATTGTATCAGTGTAAAAGAAAGGACCGGGGTCCACACTTCACTAGATGTGTCTCTCCATAAAGATTAATAACATGTTGGGTGAATTAATTACAGCTAGACAATTAACAGAATAACGACCATACATGATAAGATGATTACTATGAGATTTATTTGGATATTACAACATAATACATAGACCATAATCCAACTGCGTCTATGACTAATAATCCACCTTTCGGTTATCGTACGAACCCCTTCCAGTATTAAGTTGCAAGCAAAAGATTATCGCATTAAGCAATATGTGTGTAAAATAAACAATAGAATTATGCTTAGACAAAACATTGTTGTTTTCTTCGTAGTAACAACAACACATCTACAATCTTAGAAGTTATTGTCACTCTTCCAGATTACTAGAGACATGAACCCACTATCGAGCATAAATACTCTCTCTTGGACTTACAAGCATTTACTTGTCCAAAGCATCTATTAGCAATAGAGAGCATGCAAGATCATAAATAACACATGACATAAATAATCGATCTCAACCATAATATTCAATATTCATCGGATCACAACAAACACAGCATGTAGAATTACACAAAGATGATCTTGATCATGATAGACAGCTCACAATATCTAAACATGAAGCAGAAATTGGAGAAGACAACCATCTAACTACTGCTATGGACCCGTAGTCCAGAGATGAACTACTTACGCATCACTTAGGAGGCGGGCATGGTGATGTAGAGGCCTCCGGTGATGATCACCCTCTCCGACAGGGTGCCGGAAAGAGCTTCAGAACCCTCCCGAGCTAGGGTCGGCGATGACGGCTGCGATGGAACTTTTCGTAGATGGAGGCTCGGGTCTTTAGGTTTTTCCCGAGATCGTGAATAAAAATAGGCAGAAGGGAGAGGTCGATGGCCGCCTGGGGGCCCACACTACCCCATAGCACGGCCAGGGCCTAGGCCGCGCCATGGCCTGGTGTGGCCGCCCTGTGGCGCCTCTCCGTCTCTCCTCTGGAGTCCGTCTTCGTTACGGTAAAATAAGAACCTCGGCTTTTGTTTCGTCCAATTCCGAGAATATTTCCCGTACAACTTTTCTAAAATACAAAATAGCAGAAAATAGGAAACTGACACTGTGGCATCTTGTTAATAGGTTAGTGCCGGGAAATGCATAAAAGTGCAACAAAGTGTAAACAAAACATATAGAAATTAGTGTAAAACAAGAATGAAGCATAAAATATTATAGATACGTTTGCAACGTATGAAACTGCAGGAGAATGAAGGTAAATAATTATATCCTTTCAAACTAGAGTGTCAAAATTATAATTATTTATGGACTAAACAATTCAAAGATGCAAGGACTGTTGGTTTGTTTTCAAATTTTGAAGTAACAAAGTAATCGTTGTGAGGATCTCACAAAATTCCCAATCCTCTGTAGTGTAAGAGAACAAGACAAAAGTTTTACTTCTTAGTTAACAATGGACCTAGGTTTATGGGTTTACTTAATCTTCCTCTTTCAGCAATGGTGGTGGCCATATTATAGATAATAAAGAACAAATAGTTGTAATGATTTAAATGGTAATATTCATATGATAAACATGTCCTAAAACATGAGGGTGAGAAGGGAAATACCAAAAACGTGATATCGTGCATGCAAGTATTGTCACTTGGCCCCAAGTAGATGTTTCCATTAATCCCTAGATGGACGTATACCAAAGGATCTAGGTCTTTCTTATATTCACTAAGTGACAATGTATCTGCCACTCCGTTACACCCTCCAATACCACACACACATCTGCATACATCGCACTCCTTTATGCAAAACAAAAGAAAAAATACCGAACATGAACAAACCAAGATTCATCATCGAGGTGATGGCCACAAAAACAAACCTTGAAGACCGTGTCACCGCATACGAGTTGATGAAGATGTCGAGCTAACCGATGTGAACTCCCGCAACTAGGCATATCCCACCCAAACACGAGAGGATTATAGTGCCAAAGTGTACAATGCATGCCTACGAGGTATTGATAGCCCCAAATCTAGGGGATTGATTTAGCACATCTCGATGTGAAACTATGCATATCAAACTGCGGGAGAAAAAGGGTAAAGAATATATCCTTTAAATTAGAGTGTAACAATTATAGTTATCTATGCATTAAAAAATTTAAAAATGCAAGGAGTATTGGTTTGTTTTCAAGTTTTCAAGTAACAAAATAATGAGGATCTCACAAATGTCCTAATCTTGTGTAGTGCAAGAGGACAAGACAAATATTTTACTTCTCAGTTATTAACAATGCGCCTAGGTTCATGGGTTCACTTAATCTTTCTCTCGCAACAATGGTGATGATCATGTTATAGATGATAAAGTACATACAATTATAATGGTTTAAATGGTAATAATATTCATATAGGAAACATGTCCTAAAACATGAAGTTGAGAAGAGAAATACCTAAAGCGTGTTGCATGCATGCTAGTATTGTCACTTGGCCCTAAGTAGATGTTCCCATTTATCCCTAGAAGCACGTATACCAAAGGATCCAGATCTTGCGTTTATAGTCACTAAGCGACACCGTTTCCGCCAGTCCGTTACACCCTCCAATACCACAGAACCATCTAAGCGACACCATTTGGCCAAATATTTTTTTCTAAAACTGAAATATATCAATACCATACTTCCTCCATACCGGTTTATAGGGGTATGACGGTTTTGGAGAAAATACTTTGACTACTAATTTGGTCAACTAATTATAATATTTATATCACAAAAAATTATATCATTGAAAACTTTTTTTTGAATATGATCGAATCTAATGATATAATTTTTATGATATATATCTTATATTTTGTTGACCAAAATAATAGTTATTATTTTCCTCTCGAAGTAAGTAATACACCCATAAACTGGTATGGAGGTAGTAGTATTTTTAGTGCCTGGTTTACACTTTGTATACGGGTTACAGATTCGTAATGTGATCTCTGTATAGATCTAGACCAACACCAACTAATTAATGGATCATGTACCACATATGGCTGATCGATGAATGACGAGGCAACCACCATGGTTCCGTACTATTGCGTTGCGTGCTTTGGCAGGCAGAGTCAACCCTTGGATCGCTCACACGGTTTTGTTTGTACTCACGGTTGGTTGTTGGAGTTGTACGTTTTGATTGCAACTGTTGTACACCCTTCTGCACATGTATGCAATGCACTTGGTGCTAATCTTATCTCAAAATTTTCAATCATATATAAGCTTATCTTATAAGTACTAGCTTGACAGACCTGGTATGACGCATGGATTTCTTATGTTGCCAAGCTGACAGTACTGTACTAAATCAACCGTAATTACTTGCAAGTGAATTTACTGATTCAGAAACCCAACATGAACAAGCATAACCAAATTCTGTAGCACACTTTGGTAAATTGGTCGTCTGTACTTTTTAAAGTCTGTAACACACCTTAAACTAAATTCACCTCCAGCTCCTGCATGTGCGAAAGCTGGGCTAATAGTTCCGCACAGTCAACTGAAATTTGGACAGTTTCAGACAGCAGAATCGTAGAGAGATCGAGGCACGTCGCTGTGTGGTAGCTGTAGCTTCTGCATCTATACGGTCAACGCGGAGAGAGTAGAGCAATTTACGGTTTATCGACGTGTTACATGCATGTGGAGTATACAAGCTGTTATCTGCAAACCACAACCAGTTCTCTACTCCAAAGAGGATCTCCCAACCGGCCGGATTATTTTTCGAGGGGAAGATTGGTTATCGATCTGGTTACCGTGGTTACTTGAAAAATCACCGGTGAAGCATCAGACAAGATTCTAAGATGAAACATAATAGTTGAGGAGTGATAAGCCGGTACTAATTTACCAGGCTACCCAACATGGTAACAACATTCATGCTCAGGAGCTGCCCAAAGTACGTACACTCTGATTTTTTTTACCAACCTATAAGCTAGAATACCTTATAGGAATATCTCAACATGCAAGATTCGCAGTCAGATCGAATAAACCATACAGGGTCAACTCTTTGCATAGCCCTGTACTTGCAACAGTTAATGCAAAGTATAAGTTGTTTGGCAGCCCTGATAAGTTCAGCAGGACAGATGTACGATCAGTGTTAACCTATTTGTTAGTTGGACAGAGTTGATTAAGAAACAGAGGGAAGGTCAAACATATAACAATTAAGGTGTGCATTAACTTGAGGAAATGCATGTAAAACTAATTGAGACGGTCTTGACAAAATGAAACAGTTGTAGCATATGCCAAATAATATACCAAGCTGAAGCTGTTCCTGCAGCCTATAAATACCCGCCTCCCTGTAGTCTATCGAGCTCAAACCAAGACAGGCATTGCAACCTCAAGACTCTTTAAGTCTCAGCTCCTCTTGCGTAGCTATAAGTCCATAGTGCAGCTCTAGCTGAAAGCTCCAGGGAGCAACCAAGCAAGGAGGAAGAAGCCTTCCCTCTTCAAGAGAAGAGGATATGGAAATGGAGAGCGCCACAGCAGCGCCACCCCAGTTCTCGCTGCCGGTGGACTCGGAGCACAAGGCCAAGTCCATCAAGATATTCTCCTTCGGCAACCCTCACATGCGTGCCTTCCACCTTGGGTGGATGTCCTTCTTCACCTGCGTCGTCTCCACGTTCGCCGCTGCGCCCCTCATCCCGATCATCCGCGACAACCTCAACCTCACCAAGGCCGACATCGGCAACGCCGGAGTCGCCTCCGTCTCTGGCGCCATCTTCTCCAGGCTGGCCATGGGAGCCATCTGCGACCTCCTCGGTCCGCGCTATGGTTGCGCCTTCCTTGTCATGCTCTCCGCACCTGCAGTGTTCTGCATGTCGGTCATCGAGGGTCCTGCCGGATACATCACTATCCGCTTCCTCATCGGCGTCTCGCTTGCCACCTTTGTGTCGTGCCAATACTGGGTGAGCACCATGTTCAATAGCAAGATCATCGGGACAGTCGGTGGCTTAACGGCGGGGTGGGGTGATATGGGTGGTGGTGCCACCCAGCTCATCATGCCTCTCGTCTTCGACGCCATCTTGGCATGTGGTGCCACGGAGTTCACTGCGTGGCGCCTCGCCTACTTTGTCCCAGGAATGATGTTGGTGGTGATGGGCTTGCTCGTGCTTACCTTGGGACAAGACCTCCCCGATGGCAACCTTGGGAGCCTCCAGAAAAATGGCGACATGAACAAAGACAAGTTTTCCAATGTTCTCCGCGGCGCAGTCACCAACTACCGCACTTGGATATTTGTCTTCATCTACGGCTACTGCATGGGTGTCGAGCTCACCACCAACAACGTGATTGCCGAGTACTACTACGACAGCTTCCACCTCGACCTCCGCGCAGCCGGCACCATTGCCGCCTGCTTCGGCTTGGCCAATATCTTCGCGCGCCCTATGGGTGGATACCTCTCCGACCTTGGTGCCCGCTACTTCGGAATGCGAGCCCGACTCTGGAACATCTGGATCCTCCAGACTGCAGGCGGAGCCTTCTGCATCTGTCTCGGCCGTGCAACCACCCTCCCCACTTCCGTCACATGCATGGTCCTTTACTCCATCTGCGTTGAGGCTGCATGCGGTGCTGTGTACGGAGTCATCCCCTTCGTCTCCCGGCGCTCCCTCGGCCTCATCTCTGGCATGAGCGGTGCCGGCGGTAATGTGGGTGGTGGGCTCACGCAGTTCCTCTTCTTCACTTCGTCACAGTACTCGACAGGCAAGGGGCTCCAATACATGGGCATCATGGTCATGGTGTGCACGCTCCCCGTCGCGCTCGTACACTTCCCGCAGTGGGGGTCAATGCTCCTCCCACCCAGCGCCAGCGCCACCGAGGAGGAATACTACGGTGCCGAGTGGACGGAGGAGGAGAAAAACAAGGGGCTCCATGGGGGCAGCCTCAAGTTTGCCGAGAACAGCACCTCTGAGCGTGGCAGGCGCAACTCCATTCTCGCAGTGCCCGCCACCCCACCAAACACCACTCCCCAACACGTATAAATCTCTCGATCGACACTTAGTTCACCACCAGACAATCCACACGTATATATACGTACGAACACGTCATAAATATGCATGTACATGCCCCTGGGGTCGAGATGATGCACCCTATTAGGACGGCGTGGTTTTTTCACACCACGTGACTTTGTGGGAGCTTATCGATCCGAAACCGGCTTAGGGGAGAGGCCTGAGTCTCTCAACGGGGGATTGTAACATGTTATGAGAAGAGATATCTATGGTTAAAAGTATCTTTCTTACACCTTTGTCTCTCCTTGTTGTATTTGTGTTCACCTGAATTGTTGCTTGTATATTGTACTAGTTTCATCTAGTAACCAGTAGTCTTGGGATTCTTTTTAGGAAAACGGTAGGACTCTGCTGCGTCTCTTTTACTTATTTTCGCCCAATTCATTTCTAAATAAATGGTAGACGAGGACTCCTGCCATAGAGCAACCGCCTCAGACGAAGAACTAACACATATTTCCTCCATTCGAAAATAAGCATGCAAATTTAATATAGATTCTGATGTATCTACACACTAAAACGTTTCGAGATATGTGCAAACGAATTTGTGACATTTATTTTAAAAAGGTTGAAGTACCTACTACTCCGTACACGCAATAACGCAACCGTATCAAGTATAACTTGTCCTTGTCCTCGCAGATCATACTTTTGTCCGATAGCTTCCGTCGACGGCTACAGATCGATCGTCAGCATCGACTACGAAATAATACACATGGGAAAAAATGGGAACAGCTAACGATCGTTTTCGCCAACCTGCTGGTTAATTAATAATGTTGGTCAATGAGATAGCTAGCCCTCTAAAGTTGTACTCCAGCTAGCTAGTCTTCTGCTGAAGTAAAATAGTCCTGCTCCTGTCGTTAGCCAGCTCTTGATACACGGCGTAGGCTTAGACTTTAGATTACCGACGATGGAGACAGAAGCCCAGAATATATAGATATGGAGTATATATATTATATATATAGCAACCATGATGTTGAATGTTACGGCCCGTAATGCATGGAGCATCGCGGTACTACTAAGAATAGTCTCATCTTGCGTGCCCTTATGCGCGCCGATTATACTGCAATAAGTCGTTGAGCAGAGCTAGCATGGACTAAGCGGAACCAAATCCTCTAACATTGAGAAGCAACCTCAAGGAAAAATGGAAGAGAAGTCAGGGTACCGTATAGACGTACTAACCCTGTTATGCACCCTAATTAGTTAATTTAGGTAATTACTGTAGATATTAAAAAGTTCAAATTTTACTACGCCGTAATTTTTCCTGTAATTAGTCTAAATGCATAACATTAATTTGTATTATACAAATTAATTTAAATTATTTGAACCTTGATCATACAGTTTGAAGAAGCAAAATTAGGCTATTGTAGCGTTGATAACTTTGCTTCCCAAAGTTAGAGGATCTGGTTTCAGACTAGGCGGTGCCGAGGAGTAACGCTCGACAGAAGAGCCCGCTTATGATTCATGAACAGGAAAGTGGGGGGGGGGGGGGGGATACTAGGGCCCCGCTTCTAATAGATCCGAAATTATAAAACCGGGGGATATTTTCCGGACGACCGATGGTCCGTGCCATTTACCGGTGTTTTCGTCCTGCAAACGAGGGACCATCGTGAATAATACAACGAACTAACCTCGAAAAAAAAATACAACGAGCCAACTGCTCTGTTTAGAATCCGTCCTGCGGATTGGCCTAATAAACAACCAACCAATTAAGTGGGGCCTAAAAGTTAAGAACTTGTTTTGCATATGCCCTGCAGTCCATCCATGAATAAGTATATGTTTAGCGTTTATAATTGTTAAACTTTCTTAAATTTAATCAACTTTTTACAAAAAAAATAGCAAGATACTATGTGACTTCAAATTATTATATTATGAACTATATTTATGATGAATTAATCTAGTAGTAATAATAATCTAGTGTCATAAATGTTGCTACTCCTTTTTAAGAACTTGGTCAAATTTAATAATGTTTGACTTTCGGTAATGTGAAATATACACTTACTTGTGGACGGAGGAAATAGACCATTCCTTTTTGTCGTGTCTGTTTTAACCCCACGTGCTACAAGCGACCATCCAAAAAACAAGGTTTCTTTCCGGTGAATGACCAAGCTTGCCATAAATGACGGACATGTGCTAGGTCTTTCCGTGCAACCTGCGTGTTCCTATATTAATGTTTTTCCTAGCACACCAAAATCCCTAGCCCCTCCTATGCCGAGCTACTGTGATTTTCTGATCAGCCTCATGGTTTCTCAAGAGGGAAAGCACTACGAGGAAGGCGAAATCATCAAACGTTACGTGTGATGACATGGTTGCATGTCCACACACATGTTAAACAACATTGTATGCCACCATGAGCTAGGAGAAATCATCAAACATTACACATGAGGACATGGGGCACCAAACGCTGACAACCTGTTTTGCAGCGCCATACTGCTTGTTGTTGCGGGCAGAGGAGTAGACTAGTTCTTGTTGTCGCGTTAGTTTCAATGCCCTATGCTACGAGCGGCCATCCAAAAAGCAAGGGTTTTTGGTGAACGACCAAGCATACCGGAACCGATGGACGCATGCTAGGTCTTTCCTTGTAGCATGTGTTCCAATAATAATTCCTAACACACCGAAACCCTTGTCCCTCCTACATTGAACTAATGTTATTTTCCGATCAGCCTCATGGTCTCTCCAGAGGGAACGCACCATCATGAAGGCGGAATCATCAATAGTTACGTGTGATGACACGGTCGCATGTCCACCCGCGCGGTAAACAACATCGCAGGCCACCATGAGATAGCTGAAATTATCAAACGTTACACATGATGGCGCGGTCGCGTGGCCACCCGAGCCGGTGTTAAACAACATCGTGTGCCTTGGGCCATTATTTCGAAACATGCATCTCGATCTTGTTATCAAACTATATGTCTTTACTATTTACACGAAGGCATACCCAATCAAAAATGGATGTTATGCAAACAGCGTGATGGTATCATAACTAGTTTGTTCCCCAATTCCCTAATCTCTGATAAGATGTACAGTTGTCAAGGATAAGGACAAAGTGTGGTACGGTCGATACATAATGAGAGTATCACAAGTGACGTATCCGTGAGGTATGTTGCAGTTGTTGGTATTTGTCTAGATGTGTGGACATATCAATAAACTAGTACAAATACCTCGCGAAACCGGACTGAGAACATTATCCTACTCATAAAAGGCATTGACCTAATGATCATGGAGAAGGTCGTCTGCGCCACAGTCCCATTGATTCAATCCATGCATGGCAGCGACTACTTGCCCCCATAATCCTGGAGGAGACGGGCTTGCTTGCCTGCCAAACTACTTATATATGGAGTAATACCATTCCAGGGTATATGCTTGGCTATAGTACTTGGATACCAAGTCCAAATGTGTATTAATTTCATCTTCGTCAACAATGTAGATAATTGTTTAAGCAGTTGGCTCACACATGCAACAAACTTACGGTGCGGTACGTGGTTGCTACTACTGTACTAGACACGTACTGCCATAATACTATGACTAGAAAACATGGGTGTGGGTGATCGGCCTGAAGTCTCAGCTCCCACTAATTGGCATCGACTCACATATACTATTTGGACGGCACACCGTGCGTTTGAACAGTTCACTCTAAGAGAAGATCAAGAATAGAGATGAAAACACAGCGAAAACGATGAAATTGATTGGTGCCACACTTTTTTCTTTTCATTTTTGTTGTTTGTGAAGCGAAAACGAATATGAAAACCTTGTAAACAAATACATATATGGACCCAATACGGTACGGTCATGGATGAAAATGGGACGATTACCTAAACCACGAGACCCTCAGTCAACTCAACTAAACCAAAAAAAACTTGTTTTCAGCGCAAGCATGATTACTCGGTGTAATGAGTAGTTGGGAAAGTTCAGTTTGTCAAACAAGCTCACCTGAAGAGGCCGGACAGGGAAGATGCCTAGGGCATGGCTAGGGTGCGGCCGTCAGGTGTCACAACGTGGTTGCTTCTGCGGCGGCGCGGCGGACGGTCAAGAGGGCCTCTCCAGGCAGATCAACGGCATATGACATCATGACAACTCTCTCTTTCACAGCTCGGCCCCTAAGCTATAGTGCGCATGGTTGAGGCGAGGTGGTCCGTCGGTGACAGCCGGGTTCTAGCGCGGGCAGAGCTAACAATGGCGGTAGGTGGAGTCATTACCGTGTTGAAAGTATCGTCGATGTGAGTATCTAGCCTCCTAGATGTTCTAGGGAACCCTAGATCCGAGTCGCTTGGATCGGACGATGGCGACACTTTCGGTGTCGCTAACTCTATTGGATGCATTGTTTTGGAACACATTATGCCTCGATGAGTCTGCTAGCTGGTGGAGTGGGTTTTCATCTGCCGCATCGCTGGTGCCGAATCTTGGCAGTGTGGCGCAATATAATGGGGTCTCCACGGAGGGCACATGATTATGGATGCACGCAGAGCAGTTTCTCCCTGATGTGTCTCCTCCACCCGCAGTGTCCCCCGCACCAAGTTTTCCAGCCGATGTTCGGCCCGCACCTAGCTCAGCCACAACCTCGACTCTGCACATCTTCCACCTGCTGCTACCCCTAGTTTGGACCCCTTTAATCTTGCTCCAAATGTTGTCAACCTGCCACTACACTGCCCATGACACCGGCCGGCCACATGGACCACATCCAACGGCCATGAAATTCATCCTGCCGAGGTTGCTTCTTATTCGTACCCGGTTTTCTCCCCATCTCCGAAATACTCCTCAACGCCCCTATGCTCTACGTAGCCTGCACTCAATGGGAACAGTGGTGTCATGCATTGCAGGTAGAAAATTCTAGGGGTATTGTATTTGATTTTTAAGGGAGGGGTATTAGTTAATTGGTTGTTTGCATGATAGGATCCAATGTTGTTTCTGCTAGCTTCATTTGTGTGTTCGCTGACATTGCGTAAGTATGCTAAATTTCCTCGAAAAAAAGGAAGTATGATCCATTAGCTTGTATTTGCTTAGACGTATCCCCTGATGCACCCACCACGGCTAACATTATTCGTATTTGTTGACATATTGGAAAGGAATTTTAAAGCAAGAAAAAACGATATGAATATGCTAATCACACCGTATATGATATGTAAAAGTTGTGTGCTTACCATGCATGTACATGCATACTAGTATTTGTTGACAGACCAATTCCGGCATCCTTCCCCCCTCAAACTCTCCCGGAGGCACCCTTGGTTGCATATCTCCAATGCCGTCCATCGTGAAATAGAAGGGCTATTAATATATGGTTTTATGTCAAGATGGAGAGGCACATGAAAGACTGTGGTCAATCGGACGTTCGAGGGGGAAGAACACCTCCCATCGCGTGGTAGGAGGTTTTGGCCACTCCATGGCGGGCGTATCGATCTTCCATTAGCCATTTTCTCCTATCCTTTTGGCCGAGTTTATTTTCTAGTGAAAACCTTAAGTCATAAAAGTCCAAATCCTTTCGATTTCAGGACGGTTAGTGAAAGTCAAAAATTCAAAAAACGGGGGTTTTCTTGTTCTGTAGAGTCACTACAAAAAAATTCGTTGTCTATGATGGCAAAAAATCGGCGGCTAAGGGTATTATTTTAGTTAATGAGTCTAAGCCGGCGAAACGGGTTATGTGATGCATATCGCGTCAACTATAGGATCTACCATGATTTTTTTTGCTCCGTGGTGGATGAAGGGCCTTTAGTCACGAAAAAATGGACCATGGAATAAGAGGTTCGAGAGGCCGTTAATTGTTGACGTCATGCTAACTAACACGGGGCAGAAGCGGGCAGACGGCGTTAAATGGCCTGTAATGCCGTTTTGGTTGAAAAACCTTGGTAGATGACTGGCCCATACAAGGCCTTCCACGCTGATGAGGACATCCCATCTATTGATACAACCGCTGTACCTACAGCCACACAAATTCAAGGACCAATCACTCGAGCTCGTGCCAAACAACTTAACTATCAGGTACTTTCGTTTCTTGGAACTATTCCTCACATACATGAGAATATGATGCTGCCTAAATCAGATGTGTTTGTTACTCTTAGGAATGATGGACCTAGCATGGATGAGAGGGACAAGCATTGGAGCATGATCACACATGGAGGAGATGGCAGCAAGCATATGAGGATTGAAGAAGACGCTGCGAGTGGAGATTTCAGAACTTTGAAGCCACCATAATTGGAGATGAAGACATGGACGAAATATAGAGTTATCCACTTCATAATTTCGTCCACATGAGTCTATGGTGCTGCGACACCATTAGTTTTGGGCCAGGCCCATGTAATTTTCGCAGGATTTAAGTCAGCCACTTTTTTAGAGTCCGTATTGAAGGGGAAAAGGCCTTCTAGGGTTTGGTTCGGCCACCATATGCATGGCTGGCCGAAACCCCACCTTTTCCTCCTTTAAATACCCCCATAGCCCATCACGTTTAGACTCGGATTTTGATTAGACTAAAAGTTAGCCATTGCTGCAACTCTCGTGTACTTCTTTTGAGGCCAACGCCCAGAACAAGACCGACTATTCGGAATCCCACCTTTTTCAATAAAGCTTTCATCTATATCCGCAATACTTCTGATTGCATTATTAGTTCTTACTTGTTCTCGATTTCAGGTAGGAATTAAGACCTCGTCGAGTCGAGCTGATCGTGCATCCGCAAGATCAGTAACTCCCGGAGATTGTCCTAGCGATTGCATTGGCGCACGAGCTTTGCACGTGTAGTCGGATCGTCAAGCACGAACTCCACCAACAAATCGACGCTATCATACTCTCATCGAAAGATCGGCCACCTTTGTCCTATCAAGTGGTATCAGATTTCAGGTTGCTCGGTGAGATTTTACTGTTTTCGTAGTGTAGATTGCATCTGCCATCATACCCATAAACCACGAAAAAGCCAAAAATACCGTTAGGGTTTTTAGATCATAGTTCCCATAAACCCCTGCCACGTCTTGCATTGTCTTTTCAGTTTTGCATAGTTGAATTTGTGTCCGCATCTTCGTGTCGAGTTGCTGGTCTTAGCGTCTAGTTCCTTTAGAGTTTCGAGTTCTGGTCATATTAGTCACGCCGCCGCCGCCACTCGCACCATACGCAGATCACCGCCACCAGCACCACCATATACTTCCGCCACTTCCATATACACCCTGCCATATACTTCCGCCACTGCCATATACACCCTGCCATATACTTCCGCCACTGCCATATACACCCTGCCATATACTTCCGCCACTGCCATATACCCTGTGTCCTACCGCGACACGGATTCGTGTTTTTTCTCTGCCGCGACAGAGCCCGTGTAGAATTAGGTTTTTATTGTTTTTCCTACTCAGCTGTTACCTTCTAATATCATCTTGCGCTGTAGAAAAATTTCCGTGAGATAAGTTTCGGCCGCCAGTAAAGAATTGGAAGGAGAGCAAAAAAAAAAAAAAAAAAAAAGTCTGGAAACGCTTCCGAAAAAATTTTCTGGCTACATTGGTTTTTCACTTTGGCGATCACTTTTCGCCACTGGCCGTTATAGCGACATTTTTTTGGCGCCTGCGCGCTTTCCGAGCACCTCCGAAATTTCGACAAAAAATTTTCTGAGGCTATACTGTTTTTAGACCTTGGGGATCAGTTTGAGACACTTGCCATCATAGTGATTTTTCACACCTCGCGTCGCCACCTCATCGCCACCTCATCGCTGCTAGTTGCTTGTGTGCCGCGCCGTGACCTCGTTCGTGTTCTAGGCTCGCGTCTCTAGTACGGTCTAGCCTAGGACCAGCACAGTACCGTTGTTGAGCATACTTTCAATATTGCATTGCTGTTTTGACAATTGCTGTTTTGCTACCATATTAGCCTTCCTACAGCTCTACATATTGCCTCCACGTGCACTGTGTCGACACCTGGTAATCGCTTTGGCAATCTTTGGAGACGCTGATCCTTGCTGGTTGTTACATCACCTTCCTCCTGTTTGGTAAGAACTTGTAAGAGCTTTGTATTTTGCTTGACGAATTGCGCGTGAACCACCATATTCCGTAGTTTGTAGGCATATACATTTGTGCTTCTTGTGTACTAACCATGTCAGGACCAGTTGATCCGACCGCTGTTGACCCGGCCAAGATGACGCCTGAGCAGTTGCATGCTCACTTTACCCACCTTTTGGGCGGGCATGCACGCGACACCGATGCGCGCATTGATGACGTGGATGCCAAACTCACCGACGCGCTGGACAAACTGGATGGCCTCGAGGCAGCTTTCAACTCCAAGCTCGACGCCAAGTTCCAGGAGCTGTTGACTCGGTTACCGCCGCCTCGCGCCAACGTGCAACGCCGCGCACGCCGCGTTCCTCGTGCGGACGTTCCTGCAGGTACCGCCCCTGCTGCAGCAGCCGCACATGACGCGCCTTCTGATGAAGGCTACGAAGATTATGAAGGGGACGCGGACGAGCAGGTAGATGAGAACGTACTGGAGGGCGAGGAAGTCCAACAACCTGCACCTGGTCGTCCACGGCAGCTGAACCGCCACGCTCGACCACCTCCACGCCCGGTACGTAATGATGATGATCATGTTGCTAAACTGAAACTGAATATTCCGCCATTTGAGGGTAGATATAATCCTGATGCATATCTTACATGGGAATTGGAAGTAGAACAACGCTTTGCATGTTTAAAATACCCTGATCACTTGCGTGTTAGTGCTGCTACTTGTGAGTTCACAGATTTTGCATCTATTTGGTGGTCTGAATATTGTAGAACACACGCAGCAAATATTCCTGCTACATGGGTTGGGTTAAAACTTGCTATGCGTACTCGCTTTGTTCCTCCACATTATCAACGTGATTTGCTGAAAAAATTGTCTCGCTTAGAACAAGGAAAAAATTTTGTAGAAGACTATTATCAAGAATTGCAAACTGGCATGATTCGATGTGGTATTGTAGAGGATAATGAGGCTATGCTTGCTCGTTTCTTTGGTGGTTTGAATAAAGAGATTCAGCATATTTTAGATTATAAGGAGTACAACACTATTACTCGCTTGTTTCATCTTGCTTGCAAAGCTGAACGTGAAGTGCAGGATCGTCAACCACCATGGAGAAGAGCTAATGTTTCTGCAGGTCGTACATCGTCGTGGTCTCCGCGACAATCAGCGCCACAATCTCGTGGTACTGCACCAGCACCTACTACCTCCAAGTACACCGCGCCTGCATCACGAGCACCTCCTGCCGCTACACCAACACCATCGGCTGGTCCTCCTCGGAGTTCATCTTTCATGGCCTCCACGGGGAAGACGCGCGACATTCAATGTCGCAAATGCTTGGGATTTGGTCACATAGAGAGAGAATGCAGAACCAAGCGTGTGATGTTGGTGCGTGAAGATGGAGAATATGATTCTGCAAGTGACTTTGATGAAGATACATTGGCCCTTATTGCTGCACGTGATGGTGCCAACTCTGATCTCGAGAGAGAGATGGAGGTAATGGAAGCCGACTACCGCTGATCAATACAGGAGCTTAGTTGCACAGCGTGTGTTGAGCGTGCAATTGAGCAAAGCTGAGCATGATCAACGCCACAATCTGTTCCAAACAAGAGGCGTTGTAAAAGAGCGAGCTATAAGGATCATCATTGATGGAGGGAGCTGCAATAATCCGGCTAGCGTTGACATGGTGGAGAAGCTTTCTCTTCCTACAAGACAGCGCACACATCCATACTACATACAATGGTTTGAGAGCTCTCGGAAGCTCAAGGTAACAAGAACTACACGTGTGCATTTTACCATTGGTACATATTCTGATTTTGTGGATTGTGATGTTGTACCTATGCAAGCTTGTTCTTTGTTACTTGGTAGACCTTGGCAATTTGATAGAGAATCTGTTCATAATGGTAAAACTAATCAGTATTCTCTTATGCATGATGGAAAGAAAATTGGTCTCAAACCTATGACTCCTGAACAAATACTAAAAGATGATCTTGCTAGAGCTAGTAGAGTAAAAAACGAGGAGAAACTTAAGAGTGAGAATCAGATTGTTGCTGCAGATTTTGTTCCACCTAAGACTAATACTAAATCTGATTCGAACCATGCTACTGAAATTCGTTTGAAAAATCCTTGTTTGCTTGCTAGCAAATCTGATATTGCTGAACTTGATGTGAACACTACTCAATGCTATGCTATCATTTGCAAAGAAGTTCTGTTTTCGTTTGAGGATATGCCTCCTTCTTTGCCACCTGCGGTTGCTAACCTTTTGCAGAATTTCATTGATGTGTTCCCACAAGATGTTCCCCCTGGACTACCACCTATCCGTGGCATAGAACACCAGATTGACTTGATTCCGGGAGCGTCGCTGCCCAACCGTGCACCATACCGTACTAATCCTGAAGAGACGAAAGAGATTCAGCGACAAATTCAGGTTCTCCAAGATAAAGGTTACATTCGTGAGTCTCTTAGCCCATGTGCTGTTCCTATTATCTTGGTACCTAAGAAGGATGGTTCTTCACGCATGTGTACTGATTGTAGAGCTATTAATAATATTACCATTCGATACCGTCATCCAATACCTCGTTTAGATGATATGCTTGATGAATTGAGTGGTTCTATTATGTTCTCTAAAGTTGATTTGCGTAGTGGTTACCACCAGATTCGTATGCAATTAGGAGATGAATGGAAAACAGCGTTTAAAACTAAGTTCGGTTTATATGAGTGGTTAGTGATGCCTTTTGGTTTAACTAATGCACCTAGTACTTTCATGAGACTGATGAACGAAGTTTTACGTGCTTTTATTGGACGTTTTGTGGTAGTATACTTTGATGATATTCTGATTTATAGCAAATCTTTGGAGGATCATTTAGATCATTTACGTGCTGTTTTCAATGCTTTACGTGATGCACGTTTGTATGGTAATCTTGAGAAGTGCACCTTTTGCACCAATCGAGTTGCGTTTCTTGGCTATGTTGTTACTGCGCAGGGAATTGAAGTTGATCCAGCCAAGATTGAGGCAATTGAGAGTTGGCCAGAGCCAAAGACGGTCACACAAGTGAGGAGTTTTCTTGGCCTCGCTGGTTTCTATAGGCGCTTTGTGAAAGATTTTGGATCCATTGCTGCGCCGCTGAATGAGCTTACAAAGAAGGATGTGCCCTTTGTGTGGGGCGATGCACAACAAGACGCCTTCATGATTCTGAAAGATAAGTTAACACATGCTCCATTACTCCAACTTCCTGATTTCAATAAGACTTTTGAGCTTGAATGTGATGCTAGTGGAATTGGTTTGGGAGGTGTGTTATTACAAGAGGGCAAACCTGTTGCATATTTTAGTGAAAAATTGAGTGGGTCTAGTCTGAACTATTCTACTTATGATAAAGAATTATATGCGTACGGTTCGGACATTAGAAACTTGGCAACATTATTTATGGCCTAAAGAATTTGTTATACATTCTGATCATGAATCTTTGAAGCATATTCGTAGTCAAGCTAAGTTGAATCGTCGCCATGCAAAGTGGGTTGAATTTATTGAGTCTTTTCCTTATGTTATCAAACACAAAAAGGGTAAAGATAATGTTATTGCTGATGCTTTGTCGCGCCGTTATACTATGCTATCTCAACTTGACTTCAAGATTTTTGGATTAGAAACTATAAAGGAACAATACTCGCATGATGTTGATTTTAAAGATGTGTTGCTGAATTGTAAAGATGGCAGAACATGGAACAAATTCGTCCTCAATGATGGATTTGTGTTCCGTGCTAACAAGCTATGCATCCCAGATGGTTCCGTTCGTCTTTTGTTGTTGCAGGAGGCGCATGGAGGAGGATTGATGGGTCACTTTGGTGTGAAGAAGACGGAGGATGTACTTGCTGCACACTTCTTTTGGCCACCTATGCGTCGAGATGTTGAGAGATTTGTGGCACGCTGCACTACATGTCAAAAAGCTAAGTCTCGACTTAATCCACATGGTTTATATATGCCTCTTCCTGTTCCTAGTGTACCTTGGGAGGATATTTCTATGGATTTCGTGTTGGGTTTGCCTCGTACACAAAAGGGGAGGGATAGTATCTTTGTTGTTGTGGATAGGTTTTCTAAGATGGCACACTTTATTCCATGTCACAAAGCCGATGATGCTACACATGTTGCTGATTTGTTCTTTCGCGAAATTGTGCGTTTACATGGTGTGCCAAATACTATTGTTTATGATCGTGATACTAAGTTTCTTAGCCACTTTTGGAGATGTTTATGGGCTAAGTTGGGGACTAAATTGCTGTTTAGTACTACATGTCATCCCCAAACTGATGGACAAACTCAAGTAGTAAATAGAACATTGTCTACTATGTTGCGGGCTGTTTTGAAGAAGAACTTAAAATTGTGGGAAGAGTGTTTGCCTCATATTGAATTTGCTTACAATCGTTCGCTGCATTCTACCACTAAGATGTGCCCTTTTGAGATTGTGTATGGTTTTGTTCCACGTGCACCTATTGATTTATTGCCTTTACCATCTTCGGTGCAAAATGATTTGGATGCTACACAACGTGCTTGAATTGATATTAAAATTGCATGAGACTACTAAAGACAACATAGAACGCATGAATGCTAAGTATAAAATTGCTGGGGATAGAGGAAGGAAGCATGTTGTGTTTGATGTTGGTGATCTTGTTTGGTTGCATTTGCGCAAAGATCGTTTTCCTGCATTGCGCAAGTCTAAGTTAATGCCTCGTGCCGTTGGTCCTTTTAAGGTGTTAGAGAAAATAAATGATAATGCATATAAACTTGAGCTTCTGCAGAATTGGGTCCGGTTAGTCCTACATTTAACATTGCAGATTTGAAGCCTTACTTTGGTGAAGAAGATGAGATCGCGTCGAGGACGACTTCAATTCAAGAAGGGGAGCATGATGAGGACATCCCATCTATTGATACAACCGCTGTACCTACAGACCACACAAATTCAAGGACCAATCACTCGAGCTCGTGCCAAACAACTTAACTATCAGGTACTTTCGTTTCTTGGAACTATTCCTCACATACATGAGAATATGATGTTGCCTAAATCAGATGTGTTTGTTACTCTTAGGAATGATGGACCTAGCATGGATGAGAGGGACAAGCATTGGAGCATGATCACACATGGAGGAGATGGCGAGTAAGCATATGAGGATTGAAGAAGACGCTCGCGAGTGGAGATTTCAGAACTTTGAAGCCACCATAATTGGAGATGAAGACATGGACGAAATATAGAGTTATCCACTTCATAATTTCGTCCACATGAGTCTATGGTGCTGCGACACCATTAATTTTGGGCCAGGCCCATGTAATTTTCGCGAGGATTTAAGTCGACCACTTTTTTAGAGTCCGTATTGAAGGGGAAAAGGCCTTCTAGGGTTTGGTTCGGCCACCATATGCATGGCTGGCCGAAACCCCACCTTTTCCTCCTTTAAATACCCCCATAGTTAGTCACGTTTAGACTCGGATTTTGATTAGACTAAAAGTTAGCCATTGCTTGCAACTCTCGTGTACTTCTTTTGAGGCCAACGCCCGGAACAAGACCGACTATTCGGAATCCCACCTTTTTCAATAAAGCTTTCATCTATATCCGCAATACTTCGATTGCATTATTAGTTCTTACTTGTTCTCGATTTCGGGTAGGAATTAAGACCCTCGGCTGGTCGGCTGATCGTGCATCCGCAAGATCAGTAACTCCCGGAGATTGTCCTAGCGATTGCATTGGCGCACGAGCTTTGCACGTGTAGTCGGATCGTCAAGCACGAACTCCACCAACAAATCGACGCTATCATACTCTCATCGAAAGATCGGCCACCTTTGTCCTATCACACGCCTTAAGCAGCCCACTTATTTAGTACACGGATCGGGCCAACTGGCTTGGTTTGACTAGTCAACTTGTTAAATGGGCTGGCCCACTTAGCAGGCTGGCAGGGTTGAATGTTTTTGTTTGATCGATCAAACAACTAAATGAGCCGGCCCATATTGTGGAAGGGCCGGGCCACTTCCGTGGTTTGGCCGGTAATTGGTAAACTAGGCTCGACTAGTTAGTATGTGGGCTAGCTAACTTAAAAGTTTGACCGGTCAATTTGTTGATAGGGCCGGCCCAGCTAGTATGTGGAACGACCCAACTTAAAAATTTGACCGGTTAATTAATTGACCGGGCCAACCTAAGTTAGGTTGACTGGCAGGTCATGTGAGTATCAGCCCAAATGGGTTAACCTAACGGTGGCCTAGCGGTGGCCTGCTACGCTAATTGGGCCAGCCCATTTTAGTACTAGTCCCCACCATATTATAGCCCATTACTGTTTTATATGATAGTCTATATAAAGCCTAGTAAAAGTTAGGCGGGCCGGCCCAATAATATCCATAATGACTCGAGCATGTTATTGTTCTTTCTTAGATGAGATAGCCTAGAAATAACCCGTTTAATTGAGCAGACCAGCACGGGTCATCGCAATCATGATCATTTAATGTCTTATTAGTGTTTCAAGTTGTAGCAGGTCTATCTTTTCAAAGATTCATTGTGTTCATTTCATTTAAACAATATTTTAGATAATAAATTAAACTATTACTGTTACAAATAAAAGTTAAGTAAAGATTACAGTGTGCAAAACTCAGACCTTTTTTCCACGACAGAGAGTCAAACACACAAAAAAGGGCATTTACCTATGGATTTTATTTTGCATTTTGTAACATTTCAAAATCACTTTTCGCACCTGTGGCCTCATACTCATACCTATGGCAAGCTAGCTCTTCGCTTATGGACGGCCACGGAGGTATCGAGTGGGACACAGCCCAAAGAAAACAAGATTACATTAACTTAGTGAGGTTAATGGGCCACCTGAACTCTTGTTTTTGAAGTCAAAGTACACATCATAACTCTAGAGAGTTCCTGATATCAATTTTGTAAGGCAGCGCACCACCCCCGTACTCTTGCATGTTCAAACCCCTGCAATGCCGCAACTAGTCAATTCTTAATTTGTACGTTTCAATATGGCTGCCTGGAGGTTAAGTGCTGTTGCAGCCAGATCGATTCAATCTTCTTACACGAAGTCAACTCGATATGGCTGGTCGCAGGAGTTGTACGTTCTTCTTTTGAAGCTTTCACCGGGGGAAAGAATCTCCACCTGAATATATTGCGTTCAATGCACTTTGCAACCTCTCATCTCTGTTTGCAACTCTTGTACATTTGCACATGAAATGCACTTTGCAACCTCTCATCTGAAATTCTTAACCATATATAAGCTTATCATCTTATCGGAAAAATATAAGCTTATCATTTAAGTAGATTGGCGATCTTGAAGGTGGAATCATCAGCTGACTGTACTCCTTATCGGAAAAGAAAACCAGCACCGTAATAAATCGATCCCAAGTACTTGCCGGTAATTCTTAGTTATTAATTCACTGATCAAAGAACGTACACATAAGCCACATGAGCATGAACCTAGTGCAACGACTATACTAGTTAATATATCTTCATCATCCGGTTGGGTTTCGTGTTTGTTGATGTGGTATCATGTCAACCTCTTTCGATCTAAGGTTGTTATTATTGACGAAGGTTGATGCTCTGGTGCGATTGTATTTTGAGGCTTTAACACGATGACTTCTCATCTGTCTACTTCAACAATCTCTACTACACAAAATTTTGCCCAGCTCCGGCTATGGAGGGTCGAGAATGACAGCATGTCTTCGGCTCTCGTGATAGTGTCTGTAGTCGTCTCTAGGTGGTCTGAGTACTTATTTGTATTTTTATTTTATTTTTTTAGGCTATTTGTAGTACTGCTTATAAATCGGTTGAATTTCGCAAAAAAAAAACTTCATCAACCGATGCAGCGGCAGGGTAACCATTTCCCAAAATACAATGTGATTAACTAAATTTGTAATCTATGCGGTAAACTTGTTTAATGCTGTAGAAACACATCTTAAACTCCGATCCAGCTCCTGCATGTGTAAGCAAGGCATGGTCAACTCTCTGCACGGCTTACAACAATCACAATCGCAGTGAGAGATCGAGGCACGTTGCGTGTATGCGTATATGCGTGTTCCACTTACGGCCCATCAACGCGTTCTATGCGTGTGGAGTACTAGAAGTCGATCTAGAAGAAAGCTGGAAATGTTGCAGTCAGATCGAATAAACCCTACTGTGCCATTCTTTGCATAGTTCTGCACTTGCAAAAATCAATGCCTTTCATACTCCATATAAGTAGTTAGGCAGCTCTGATAGGTTCAACACCGTACAGATGTACGATCATTGTTAATCTCTTCATTAATTAGTTGGACAGTGTTAGTTAAGAAACAGAGTACTAGCACGTCAAACATATAACTAATGCCCGGTGTGCACATTAACTTGAGCAAAATACATGGAATACTAGTTGAAACGACCTAACTATACAAAACGAACCTGCGGAAACAGATACCAGCGAATATGCCAAACTGAAGCAGCTCCTGCTGCTATAAATACATGTCTCCTTGCAGTCTCTCGAGCACACACCCAACCATTGCAAGTTTGCAACCTCAAGACTCTAAGTCGCTCTTCTTGCCGAGTTCTTAGGCACAGACTACCGCGGAGCTCTCAGAGCTCCAAGGAGCAACCGAGCAAGGAAGAAGATACCTTCTTCCAGCCGCCCCAAAGGAAGAAGATATGGAGATGGAGGTCGGCAGGGAGGGTGGCACAGCGGCACCACCACGGTTCTCGCTGCCGGTGGACTCAGAGCACAAGGCCAAGTCCATAAAGATATTCTCCTTCGGCAACCCTCACATGCGCGCCTTCCACCTCGGGTGGATGTCCTTCTTCACCTGCGTCGTCTCTACGTTCGCCGCCGCGCCGCTCATCCCCATCATCCGCGACAACCTCAACCTCACCAAGGCCGACATCGGCAACGCCGGGGTCGCATCTGTCTCTGGCGCCATCTTCTCTAGGCTGGCCATGGGCGCCATCTGCGACCTCCTCGGCCCGCGCTATGGATGTGCCTTCCTTGTCATGCTCTCCGCGCCAGCGGTGTTCTGCATGTCCATCATCGAAGGCCCTGCCGGATACATTACTATTCGTTTCCTCATTGGTGTCTCACTCGCCACCTTCGTGTCATGCCAGATCTGGGTGAGCACCATGTTCAACAGCAAGATCATCGGGACGGTTGGCGGCTTGACTGCGGGGTGGGGTGATATGGGTGGCGGCGCCACCCAGCTCATCATGCCTCTCGTCTTTGATGCCATCTTGGCATGTGGTGCAACTGAATTCACAGCATGGCGGCTTGCCTACTTTGTCCCGGGAATGATGTTGGTGGTGATGGGCTTGCTCGTGCTCACCATGGGACAAGACCTTCCCGATGGCAACCTCGGGAGCCTCCAGAAAAATGGTGATATGAACAAAGACAAGTTTTCAGATGTTCTCCGAGGCGCCGTCACCAACTACCGCACCTGGATATTCGTCTTCATCTACGGCTACTGCATGGGTGTCGAGCTCACCACCAACAATGTGATCGCCGAGTACTACTACGACAGCTTCCACCTCGACCTTCGTGCTGCCGGCACCATCGCTGCCTCCTTCGGCTTGGCCAATATCTTCGCGCGTCCTATGGGTGGCTACCTCTCTGACCTTGGTGCCCGCTACTTCGGCATGCGCGCTCGACTCTGGAACATATGGATCCTCCAGACTGCCGGTGGAGCCTTCTGCATCTGTCTTGGCCGCGCATCCACCCTCCCAACTTCGGTCACATGCATGGTCCTCTACTCCATTTGCGTCGAGGCCGCATGCGGAGCTGTGTATGGAGTCATCCCTTTCGTCTCCCGACGCTCCCTTGGCCTCATCTCTGGCATGAGCGGTGCCGGTGGTAACGTGGGTGGCGGGCTCACCCAATTCCTCTTCTTCACATCGTCGCAATACTCCACGGGCAAGGGGCTCCAGTACATGGGCATCATGATCATGGTATGCACGCTCCCTGTCGCGCTTGTGCACTTCCCCCAGTGGGGCTCCATGCTGCTTCCTCCCAGCGCTGGTGCCACCGAGGAGGACTACTATGGCTCCGAGTGGACGGATGATGACAAGAGCAAGGGTCTCCATGGCGCGAGCCTCAAGTTCGCCGAGAATAGCACCTCTGAGCGTGGCAGACGCAATGCCATCCTCGCCGTACCTGCCACACCGCCCAACACCACGCCCCAACATGTGTAAAGCTCGATCGACTATGTTTACCTCCGTACCATGCACACGTATATACATACGTATGCATACTGCTTGTACATGCCCTAGGGGTCGAGGTGATGCGCCCTATTAGGACGGTGTGGTTTTCCACACCACGTGACTTTGTGGGCGCATATCCAAATTCATCGTAGAGGAGGCCTTAGTCTCTCATAGGGGTTTGTATTTTGTAATATGTTATAAGAGGTTAATATGAGAATGTACATCAGTGGCCATCAATCTGTTGCACTTCCTCGTCTGCTTTGGCTGTTTACGGGAAAAATGGAAGGCAAAGTATTTTGCAATGGTGCAACTGATTTGGATCGAGAACTAAGTCACTAACAAGTTCTTATGTTGTTGCTTACAACTCCAGCACCAGACCTACAAACTGCTGAACTAAAATACACGTCATGTCGCTAGCCAGCCCTAGAAATATGGAGTACTACAACTATACGTTTAGACTTTATTATATGTAACCGATGACAGTGCAGCCAGAATATAGATTGATGTGTTGTTTACATAGCAACCACTGTGTACCTAATTTCGTACTTGATGATCCTGCGTGTGTACGGACCATAACGTACAACTGTTTGATGATGCACAAATCATGGAAAGTGCCACGCAAACAAAAGAGGCAGAGTCAACTGTTGATGATGTACACACGGTGTGAAAAGTGCCACGCCAAAAAAAGTTAATCAAAATCTAGACGAACAGCTGATAGGGAGACTGGGAGAGCACACTACCACAAGTAAGGCTTCGTTTGTCTTGGACTAGCTACTTGTCCGGCTGAATTAACGCAACGACGAACGACGAAGCCGGTGACCGTCGTTTATAATTTATAATCATCACACTATGTAATGCATGGGCGGCTACTACCACTTGACGCCAACATTAGGTTAGTGACGACGATGTAGCCGGAATTAATACATATAGCAACCTACCGTGCTCCGTACTTCTCCATGTGCGAGCCGTTAATGACTTTGTTTTCATCTAAGCCAGGTCAACACTTCGCCAGGATTTGAACGCAGCCTCATTTTATGTATTTTTCATCATCCATCGGTCCTAGTGTGGTAGAAAATGATATGTTGCTATCACTACGGGAGAGCACAGATGTGCCGACGGCCGCCGTGTGTGCCGACGGCCAAATATCGGGGCCGTCGGCACAGAAGCATCCGGACCGCGGCGATAAAGATGGCCGTCGGCGTTAAAATGGCCGTCGGCACAAGCCGGTTGCTGCCGACGGTCACCGTCGGCACAGTTCTGGCCGTCGGCACGAGACCAGATCTGGCCGTCGGCACAACATTTTTTTTCTTTTTTTTTACTACAGACCTGTGCCGACGGTTATACCGTCGGCATAGCTTTTTCTATTTACGCACGACAGTCTTCAAAAAATCATAACTAAATCATTCTAATTGAGAAAAATAAGTATAATATATCAAATTTTGAAGAAAAACAAGATCTATCATAGAAAAATATAAAAAATGGAATATTTCAAATACCTAAACAAATATTTTTAGAAATGAGCTATAATGTTCGAGGTTTCATGACTTTCACACACGCCAAAAATGAAAAAATTGTCGCTCGTGGGTCGGATTAGAAATCCGCGTCCGGGGACTTGCTTCCCATCCTAGGGTCCACACACGTGCCAAATATGATCTCGTTTCGGCAAACTATGCCATGCCGAGGCCATTTCCCACTTCATTTCCCCTAAAATCCATAGAACTTCGGACGTGATAGCCCTTTTCGTGAAGGATTTTTCAAAATAATTGTGGTATCCCAGTTTTAACAAACGGAATAGTTACTATGACATATAAAATGACGTCACGCGGCTCCGTGGGATTTTTGGACTTCGTTCAAATTGTCATCTGGCCAAAACAGGACCTCCGGGACATGCGGTATCGCCGTACCGGGCGTGCGGGTGCACCCATTTACGAACAAACTAAACGGACAAAAATTAGCACATATAATGATGCGTCATAGAACTTAAAACAATTTTTCCGGAATTTTTGGAGCGACGGATAGTTCACCCCTAGTTCAAATCTGGTCAGTTTCCAGCGGATTCGACGGGACACCGCCGGAGGCCGCATGGGTTCCCAAAATGCTAACGAGTCCACATGTCTTGTGATAGGTGGTGTGTAGGTGGTCTACTATCATTGCACGGAGGTTACATGTCATAGTAAAATACGCCCCATGTAGCTGCTTCACAAATAAAAACCGTTTGGGCACGCTAAAAATGAAAAGATGATCGTCCGTAGGTCGGTTTAGAAATCCGCGTCCGGGGTCTTGCTTCCCATCCTAGGGCCCACACACGTGCCAAATATGATCTTGTTTCAGCAAACTATGCCATACCGAGGCCGTTTCCCACCTCATTTCACCTGAAATCCATAGAACTCCGGACGTGATAGCCATTTTCATGAAGGGTTTTTAAAAATAATTTCCGTATCCCAGTTTTGACAAACGGAATAGTTACTATGACATATAAAATGACGTCACCCGGCTTCGTGGGATTTTTTTGACTTCGTTCAAAAAGCCATCTGGCCAAAACAGGGCCCCCGGGACATGCGGTATCGCCGTACCGGGTGTGCGGGTGCACCCATTCGCGAACAAACTAAACGGACAAAAATTAGCACATATAATGATGCGTCGTTGAACTAAAAACAATTTTTCCGGAATTTCTAGAGCGATGGATAGTTGACCCCTAGTTCAAATCCGGTCAGTTTCCAGCGGATACGGCGGGACACCGCCGGAAGCCGCATGGGTTCCCGAAAAGCTAACGCGTGCACATGGCATGTGATAGGTGGTGCGTAGGTGATCTACTATCATCGCACGGAGGTTTCACTTCATACTAAAATGCGCCCCATGTAGCTGCTTCACAAATAAAAACCGTTTGGGCACGCTAAAAATGAAAAGATGGCCGACCGTGGATCGGATTTGAAATGCGCATTCGGGGTCTTACTTCCCATCCTAGGGCCCACACACGTGCCAAATATGATCTTGTTTCGGCAAACTATGCCATGCCGAGGCCGTTTCCCACCTTATTTTCAATAAAGTCAGTCAAATTTAAACTAGAGGTACTTGATCTAATGCTCATGATTTTTGGGTAAGTTAACTTTGTAGGTTCAAAAGATGATATGGATGTCATATTTGTATTCCTCTCATTTTTCTGATCAATTTAGACATATTATTTGCCAAATTCGCATTTACTGATATTAATTATTCCTTATTAAATAAAAAACAAAAAATAAAAGCATTTAATTGTATTTCAAATTCTATATTATTATTATTTTTATATATTCATTGTTGTTTACTTAAATAATTGTTTAGAATTTAAAAATATAGAGGTGTGACATCACGGTCAAAGGGTTAATATGATAGATATGGTAATATTAACATCAAGGTGTCATTTCTTTCGGGGAAGCTCATCCGAAGAGAACCAAGAAGTTAAGCGTGCCGGGGCGGGAGTAGTGTGAGGATGGGTGACCAACTGGGAAGTTTGACAATAAGTGCAATTTGACCTAAGATTAAGTGTACTAAGTGTGATTGTGAAAGATTAACAAGTAAAAAAGTAGAAGAAGAAAAGTGAAAAAAAATTAAATTTTTTTTTTCAAATTTTTTTTTGAATATTTTTTCGAAAATAAATTTGAAAATTTTGAAATACTATGCCGACGGTGTTACCGTCGGCACAACAATCTATGCCGACGGCCAGTCTGTGCCGACGGTGATCGGGCAGTCCCCGACCAGAACTATGCCGACGACGCTATGCCGACGGTCACCGTCAGCACAGCCTGTGCCGACGGCCTTCTAGGCTGTGCCGACGGCTGGCGGCCGTCGGCATACAACATCTCTCCCGTAGTGTATGCTCCAGTGTGATGTTGTTGATACTAGGATAATTTGTTGCAGTGACATAGCATACGCACTCATGGAGCTTAAGAAACACTAGTGGAGAACAGGCATTTCGTCCCAAGGCCTTTCGTCCCAAGCCCATGGGAGCAATAGTCCCGGTTTTGAACCAAACCGGGTCTAATGAGGGGTACTGGTCCCGGTTCATCGTGGAAACCCTTTGGTCCCGGTCAGTTTGGGGTCTTTAGTCCCGGTTCGTAATACAAACCGGGACTAAAGGGGTGGTCTCTGGGGCAAAAGCCTTTAGTCCCGCCTTTAGTCCCGGTTCGTAATACGAACCGGGACTAAATGATTTTTTCAAAAAGAAAATGATAGAAAATTCAAAAAATAAAATGTTTTCAGATTCTTGTATGTTATGCAACCTACTATTAGGGAAAATTAAAAAATTTGAATTTTCACTTTTATTTGCAAAAAAAGGTTTGAAAAATGGTAAAACTGCATTAACTTTTGCATACGACATAACAAAATACGTATAATATATCAAAATTATCGTGGGAAAAAAGTTACATCCGAATTCACCGGGTTTACCCAGTTAGCCAATTTTTAGATTCTCAAAATTCCAAATGAATATATGAAAGGAGGAAGATTTTAGTTTTTGCCAGAAATTCAGGATTTTAAATTTTTAAATTTTATAAATTAATAATTTCATCATGCATAAAGATTACTATTACTTAACCATAAAGTTAGCCAATTTTATAGATTTTCAAAGTTTGGAAAAAAAAATTTAAAAAATTAATATTAAAGAACAATTATAATACAAATTTTAAAAAATATTTATAAAATTATAAAATTATAATATAATTATCACAACATGTTATTACATCATTAGTTTTGTTTACTAAAATAATTATTTAGAATTCGAACAATAAATAAGTGTGACATCAACCAACATGTTAATAGGATTGATATGATACTATTATCACAACATGCGCGCGAAGCACTTGGAAGCGGGATGGGAAAGGAACTTAGAAGTTAAGCGTGCTAGTGCTGGAGTATGGGACGATGGGTGACCGAGCGGGAAGTTGGACCACAGGTAAGTAATTTGACTAGCGATTATAAGCGTAGTTAGAGATTAAGTGTAGTTAGAGACTAAACTAGTTAAATAACTGAAATACTAGAAATTCTGAAAAAAAATAGAAAAAAAGGAGGAGCGAAAAATAATTGGGCATAACAAAATGGATTAAAAAAATTAACTGATAACCTTTAGTCCCGGTTGGTGTTACAAACCAGGACTAAAGGTCATTTTCTCGACGCGCGCTAGCAGCCCACGTGGCGGGACCTTTAGTCCCGGTTTGTTTTACAACCGGGACTAAAGGGGAGGGCCTTTAGGGCATCTCCAACCGCGCGACCCAAACCGCGCCCGCGCGTCCGTTTGGGTCGAGCCGGACAAAAACGCGGCCCAGCGCGGGGACGCACCGCAAAAGCGGACGGCCGCAGCGTCCGGAACGACGCAAACCCGGCCCAAATCTGGGCTAGGTTTGCGTGGCCGCGGATGGCACGCACCGTCCGCTCGCGTCCGCGCGCTGGTCGCCTCGTCTCCCTTGGGCCCACCTGTCGGTGACCAGGGAGACTATTAAATGGGGACTGGAGGGGATCTGGCCCTCCACTCCAGTCCCCACTCCACTCCCCGCAGCGAAACCGCCGCCATGGCCAAGCGACGGTTCGCCAACGACGATGAGGCGAGCAGCAGCCGCCGGCGCTGCGGGCTGCGGGAAGAAACCCAGGCGGCCTCCACATCGGAGAGGCCGCCCGCGGCGGTGCGGCATTGCCGCAACCGCCGCCTCTCCTGCTCGAGCCGAAGCCCGAGTCCTCGGAGGAGGACCCGGACCTCCGCGCCGCGCTGATGATCTCGGCGGCGGAGGAGGAGGCGCAATGGCCGCACCTCCATGCGGCCATTCGCACCTCCGAGATGGAGGACGCGGCCCGGCGGGAGGTCGAGGAGGCGGAGGGCTAGGAGCTCTACGCCCAGGCCCGCCAGGCGCTACGGGAGGAGGAGGAGGCGGCGCGGCGGGAGGAGGCCAGGCGCCGCGCCGACGAGGAGCGCCGCCGCGAGCGGCGGCGGCAGGAGGACGGGCGCCGCGCGGAGCGGCGGCGGCGGCGCGGAGGCCGGGCGCCGCGCC
Organism: Lolium rigidum; assembly: GCF_022539505.1. Taxonomy (NCBI): domain Eukaryota; kingdom Viridiplantae; phylum Streptophyta; class Magnoliopsida; order Poales; family Poaceae; genus Lolium; species Lolium rigidum. The sequence goes on from NC_061509.1 coordinate 37,330,780, forward strand.
CGGCGAGGAGAGGGAGCGGCGCCTCGGGGAGGAGGCGCCGCTCCGTGCGCCGCCGCAGCCTCGGGTGGCTTCGGACCCCCACTCGGCTCGGGAGGAGGCCCCGTGGTCTCCGTGGCCGGAGTCCCCGGCGCGGTCCAGCCACAACAGCGCGTCGCCGCCCGGGGACGTCGTCCACGACGACGACGTCGCCGAAGACGCCTACAGGGGCTAGGCGGCGCACCGGCGGCCACCGCGCCGCCGACCAAACCCTAATAGAGGGTTTTTTATATTAGTTTAAATTTAAAGCCCATATAGGGGCTTCTTTTGTTAGTTTTATTTGCCCAAAATAGGGCTATGTACAAATTTGCCCAAAATAGGGCATATGTTCAATGAAATTTCGTTTAAATTCGCATTTTGTTTTTGTTTTCGTGGTTCTCCGGTTATGCGATGCGTCCGCGCGTTGGGCGCAGCGCGCGACCCAAACGGATACGCGGACGCGGGGCGCTGTCCGCGTGTCCGGGCGGCGACCCAAACGGCCCAAAACGGACGGCCCAGCGCGTCCGTTTGGGTCGCGCGGTTGGAGATGCCCTTAGTCCCGGATGGTTGGTCCCGGTTCCAAAACCGGGACTAAAGGCCCTTATAAACCGGGATTATAGGCCCTTTTTCTACTAGTGAAAGGACTATTCACATCGATAGAGACGAGTGTTTGCCCAAGAATCGGATAGCTACTAAACCCTAGTTGTCACTAATCCTGAACACAAGGGCCCGTCGACCTGCCAAGGCAAGTTCTAAATCTGAAGCTGCTACATCTTTTTTTTTTTTGCGAAAATGTTTGTGTTGAAGATAAATTTTCAGAAAATAGTGATATGTTACTGAATCATAAAGATGATGGCAAGCTCAGTTGACGAACTAAAAGTTAGCCAAATGAAGATGTTGCTATGTTTAGTTGGTACCGTAGGTATTACTTATTTCAGGAAAACTTCTGTGCATGTGGCTCGTTTCCATCCGATCTCCATATGGGTTTTATTTCCCTTCATGTTGTAGTCTTCTAGTTTTTGCTTGCGTTTCTTTTCTAAAATCAACATGATGTTAAGAAATATGTGGACGGTGTATGGGGAAAATGCAATCTTGATTAGTGTAATTATAAAATGTAAACTTAAAGCACCTTATGTTGTTCGCAGCTAAATATATATTGATCATAAAAATGCCAAAGCAATAACAATTCAGAGAATCATGGTGTAGGTCACATTGGTCCACTGATGTTTATACTGTTAGGTAGTATACATAGCACCTACCGACAAGTTTAGCTCCCATTGGTGGAGCGGGCAATCTTGAGCAATCGTCTGTTGTCCTGACATATTTCACAAATAGTTTTCACAGAATTTTTTCTTCAGGTTTATACTAAATCAAATGTTTCGTTAAATTATGGCATATTTTTCATCAGGATTTTGTAAATGGTTTCACAAAAATAAATCATGTGGGGTGACTGCAAAGTGAACAGTATTGAAACATCCTCAAAGATGAACCGTGGGCTGATTTTGATTGGTATTAAAGTTTCTGGAACTAAATCCTTACCAAATGATCGTTACTCAATTGCGGACATGACATGGGTTGATACCATACTCCAATATTCTCAGCACATGAACTACAATAATGTACTGCCAACCAGTATTCATTTTCGATATTTCCTCTGTTCTAAATTAGTTGGTGCAGTTTTAGTCATATTAGGTCTAGATATGCATATATCTAGACACCTTTGAGTATGTAGTTTTGCTCATCTTGATTTAAGAAAAAGCTGCGTCAACTAACGAGACATAAGAGTAAGAAATATGTCGCTAGTGACTTGTACGTCTATGTAATTTACTCATTTGATCATATATGGACAAATTAAGGCCAACAACTCACATGTGGTAGCCAATTAAGGCAAACAAGTCAGTGTTGGCTGCCTCACTTGATGTTAGAATACACCACCCACGATCCTCTGACTATATCTAGGGCACTTCACAAGTACATTTGCGCCCGTACAAATTGTTGCGACCTAGTAGGCTTGGTCAGGTTTATGACTGTCCTTATCCTTGGAGAAGTACACCTTGTCCCGTAGTAGGTTATGAGGGCGACATCGACGCAAGAGTACCTTGGACTTAAGGTGCAAAATTAAGTATGAGTATGACATCATGGTTCCAAACAATATCACAGTTTTAGTTTGGAAGGCCATTGCACTAGCAATTGGAAAACATTAGTTACTTGGCTAACAAATAAACGTGATCCTTCCACCCTGCCACATCAGCTCTGCCGATGAAGGCTACTACGCCGACCAAGGAGAAGAAAAGCATGGAGCTTCATTGTGCCAATCTAACATTCAAGTGTGGCTGACGCAACAGTTCTCTCACCGTACCGGCTACAACTTTGTGGTCGTGCTTCGAACGTCTCCCAGTTCTCTCAAATGTGTTGGACCTTGGATCAAAACTAACATGCACCTACGGCTCTCCCTAGAAGTCGTAGATAACGCAACTTGTTCTACTTGTAGAACTTATCCTTGTCCTTGTTACTTGTAGAACTTTTATATTGTGTGTGTATTTGTTATTGTAGATGCTATTTTCTTCCCTATATACACGATTAAAACTTAGCAACCATACCTGCTGCGAATAAAGTACACATCCATCGAGATTCTGTCCCTTAACTAACATTAATTACGTACGTTAGACTTTAGGCTACCGGTGAAGGTTTGCATGTGTACGGACTGTGATACGTGGGACTTGTATTATCATTGCAGCGTACTGCTCCAGTAGTATAAAACAGTTTTGTTTAAGTATAGCCACCGTACAACTACCCTTATTTTGAACGTACGAACCGTCTACATACAATGGATCTTCAGCTAAATAGCTCTTCGTGCAGTTCAGATCAATCCATCACCGACCCATGTTTTTGCGGCCGCCGTGTTACACTTATCTAATACTAGTGGCAGCAATGTACAGAGCCATACCTCAGAACTATTATTCCGTAGCCACCGTACTCTCCATGTATGGGTAGCTAATACCTTATAATTTGAAGCTAGCTAGGGTCAACTCTTTGCCAGGTCCTTAATTTCAAGGCTCGATCTACAATTCACCAGCCATCTAATCATGTTCCGATGTTCGGCGGTAGTCAAACACATACGTGACAGGGATCTTGTCGCTCACACCTAGATCTCTAGCTAGCTGATCGAGATGTCAAACTAATGAGAGTTTAGGCTACAGATCTCACGTACTCAGAATATTATACTCGTACGTAGTACGTTTGCATTTGTAAGATAAACGGTACATTGGTGTGATGCTATCAAAACATGACTTGACGTTCACGTAATTTAGTCACTCGGTCACATGAAGACAAATTGAGGCTAGCAAGTTGCATGTAGTCAGCAATGTGGTTGTCGGCCCACTTGGATCGACGATATCATATGCACCCATGATCCTCTGACCATTCACCGTACCGCTCGGAAGCTTCCCGAGTATGGGTCCGTACACAAAGATGCAACCTAGGAAACTACGACAGCTTGTCCTGGAGTGGAGTAGTGAGTGATGGCGATGATCAAGAAAGAACAACCTCGGTCTTGGTGTACTAATTACGATATCATCACGCTGTATTGATAAATTGGCTAATTAGTGTGTTGGTATGATGCAGCAGTGAATCACGACCGGCGCCTCACCCGATCGTTTTCACCAACGTTGGTCAATGAGAGCCCCACCAAAATATCATTAGGTCACTGATGACGATGCGGCAAAGATTAATAATTCTTAAATACTCTATCTAGCCACTAGCCGGTACCAAGACAAGTACGGGTTTGCATGTGCATGTACGGGTAACTAGAGTCAATTCTTTGCATGTGCACGCGCGGTATATGCACATACACCCTAACTCTAGTTCTCATAACCCTCGGATTTCACTTTTAACAACCTTGGGGAAATTATGCACTCCTCGTGTCTCTGAAGTAAAGCATAGTTACTTCTCGATACCAACATAAATTAAGTATCTACAGAGTTTGTTCGGAACTTTGAACTAGACATGACGCGGCAGGTAGCCCCTCCGGCGAGTCAGTGCCAATGTGACAAGCACTTGGCCTTATCAAACAGCAACCGATCAAAATTATAAAACGGCTAGTGGCTTGCTTCCATTGCTTATCCTATTCATAAATTAAGTGCATATATGCACGGCTAGCGGACAACTAAGAGCAATTCCAATAGTGTAGGCAGCTGCTAGCTATAAGCCAAGTGCCATGTCATCTATAGCTAACATAGAGCCAACATATGCAATAGTGAGCTATAAAAGTGTAGTACTTTTACAATACATGGCCCACCTTTTAGTCTCACATAGTGCCTAGGAGCACGTGCTAGAGCTGGCTACAAGATAATAGCCCACTTACCTTCTCTCTCCTCTTCTCTTCCCTCCAACTAAGCACAAATATTATATTTAATTTCTTATAGCCCGCTGACTCAGCCTTATTGTACATGCTCTAAGATCATCTTTGTTATCCTCTTTTGCAAGGTAGCACGTTAGGTTATCTTTTGTCAATTAAAGAGATCATTGAAGTTCACAAAAAATGAAGCTGTTGTCGCTATACAGTTAAAAAGAAAGAAAAAAAAGTAGCTGTCACTACATCTCGACGCCAACATTATTATACTAGCACAGTGCAGCCAACATCAATATTTCGTAGTCACTGAACTCTCCATGTGCAAGGAGCTAGTGCGTTACACTTTGCAGCTAGGGTCAACTCTTTGCAAGGTCTTGTAGTGATGATAGTCACCTTAATTACAAGGCTCGGTTTACACTTCACCATCCATGTGATCATGTTCAGTAATGAAATGTATACGCACATCGATCTTGTCCCTTGCAGCTAGATAGCTGGTGGAGATGGTAAAGTCAAACTAATGAGAGTCCAGGCTACAGATCACGGATCCACGTAGGCAATATCATATATTGCCAACTCCGCACCATACGCTTGCATGTTCAAGATAGACGCTACCGTGGTGATGTGTTGGCAACCAATCTTCATTACTTTTCGAAAGAAAAGCGCTGCTATCAACTTGACTTATATGCTCGTTTCGATCACATCCAAGGAAATTGAGGCTAGCCACTTGCATGTAGTCAGCGGTGTTGGCCGTCCCATTCGGACGCCACCGTACGTCAACAATGATCCTCTTACTTTCTAGACCATAAAGTGTCCCGATTACGGGTCCGTACAAAAAGATGCAATCTACGCAACAATCAACTTTAAGAACTACGACACTTTGTCTGGTAGTAGTGACAGCGACGATCAAGATAGTCGGACAGAGCACATTGGACTTGGAGTACTACAAATTAAGATATATGCACTGATATGATGTATATATCCAGCACATCTATCACCCGATCGTTTTCACCAACGTTTGACAATAAAACAAATTCACATAGTCGGCGAGGATTCGTTAATTAATACCCCATCTCTAGGGCGAGACCGTGTGTTCTAGCATGTGCATGCATGTATGGGCAGCTAGCTAGGGTCAACTCTTTGCATGTGCACGCGGTAAGAAATGTATGCTCGGCTCGTGATAATCTTGATTTCACTTTCACCAACATATACAAAATATGCACTCTAGTCTAGTATCAGCTAGCTACGACATCATATTGTTAAAGCATCTCCACCGGCGGCTCCGATAGCGATTTGGGGGCCGGTGTCGTTTTTGGGCTCCGACCGGCGCGTCCAAACGGCGCCGGCCATTTTTCGAACCAAATAGAATAGCCGGCATCCCCGTGGCGGCTCCTTCGCCAAGGGCGCGAATCGGGCGCGCCGGCGCCTCGCGGAACAATGATTTTCGCGGGTGGGGGCGCCTTGTCAGCGAGAGGATGCGACGGTTCGCATCGGCCGCGACGCGGGAAGGTTAGTTGTCGGTGTTTAATGGCCTCCCACGCGAGCGAGGCGGCCACGAGAGCATCGACTGGCCACGCGGCGTCCAGTCGGCGTAAATGTGGGTAGTTGCCACCGCTATATAGTTCGTACGCCGTCCACCACCGCCGCTCCATTCTCTCCTCTCCATCACCGCCGCTCCATTCTCTCCTCTCCACATCAAAATGCCTCGCTGTCTGAAGACCACGTACTCGATGCTTGGACTCAACGTCCGCGCGCTGCCTCCGCCACCACCTCAGCCGCAGCCGGAGCCCGAGCCGGAGCCGCAGGCCGACGCCGACTACAGCACCGACGAGGATGCAGACCCATGGTTCGCGGTGTGGGACGAGGTCTACGTCGCAGCCGCGGAAGAAGAGGCGGCGGAGGAGGCAGCGGAGGATGCAGCGCAGTCGGGGCAGCCGCCGCAGGCCCCCGCCCACTCAGAGCAGGCAGCGATCCTCGCGTCGCTGAAGGCGCAATGATACAAGCGGTTGATGGAGGAGGATGACGAGTTCATCAACGACGTGAGCCTCCAGCACGGCCTCGAGATCTCGCGCCAGCAAGCGGCCAGGGAGGAGGCGGGACGCCGCCTCATGGAGGCGGAGCGACAGAAGCTCGCAGAACTGAACGCTCATCGGCACTGCGAGGCCTTCGCCCACCAGGTGGCGAGGCGCACCAAAATTGAAGCTTCTCGGGAAAGGCTGGAAGCGCGGGGACAGCGCCGCCGGCAAGCCCTTGCGACGCCGGCCGCCATGCTCCACCGCTAGATGCGGGAAGCAAGGGAGGAGAAGCGGGCACGGTCGCAGGCGCCAATGACGAAGAACGACGACGAGGCAGGGCCGTCGAGCGCCCCCTCCCCCCCAAACGGAGGGGTCGGCGCCCCTGCCGACGCCTATTTAGGGGCTACCGGTGGAGATGCTCTTACCTCTCGGTGCCCACCAAAGATTTTCAGACTTTGGACGAAATATTAATGCATCTATGATGCCGAATGCATGGGCAGCTGAGGAATTGAAACTTACGGTGGGGTGATTGTAATAATCTCCATTCTCAAAATCATGCATAAATCATCATTATATATAATTTATATACCATTACATTGGGTGGCTCTGGCCTCCGCTCCTCCCTCTAGCTCAGTTGTGGGTACAATTACACAGGGAAACAACCAAGCACCACAATCACTAGTGGAAAAAGGGCTAACTGTGGCGCACGAAAATCAATTTCTGTGGCGCACGAGCCCGTCGCCACAGTTACCACGCGACTAGTATTGAAACTTCTGTGGCGCATATGTACGTGCGCCACAGAATTTTGAAACTTCTGTGGCGCACCATGCCAATATGCGTCACAGAATTCTCTTAAAACTTCTGTGGCGCACCATGCCAATATGCGCCACAGAATTTTTTTTCGAATTTCAAAAAAAAAGTGGCGGCCAGATCTAGATCTAGATCTGGGTCGCTGGAATTTCGCCGTTTTTTTGGTGGTGGTGGTGGAGGTGGAGGTGGCCGTAGGAGGAGGAGGTGGTGGTGTTGGTGGTGTTGGTGGTGGCCGGAGGTGGTGGTGGTGATGGTGGTGGCCGTAGGTGGTGGTGGTGGTGGTGGCCGGAGGTGGTGGTGGTGGCGGTGGCCGGAGGTGCTCGCCGGAGGAGGTGGTGGTGGTGCTCGCCGGAGGAGGTGGTGGTGGTGCTCGCCGGAGGAGGTGGTGGTGGTCGCCGGAGGTGCTCGCCGGAGAAGGTGGTGGTGGTCACCGGAGAAGGAAGGTGGTGGTCACCGGAGAAGGGAGGTGGTGGTGGTGGGAGGAGAAGTGAGGAGATGGAGAAGTGAGAGGAGAAGTGAAAGGAGAAGTGGTGGAGGAGAAGTGGTGGAGGAGAAGAGGAGTAGGAGATTGGTGCCGGAAAAATTCAAAAAATTTCGGCCAAACTTCTGTGGCGCACCTCCACATGGTGCGCCACAGAATTTTTTTCTTTTTTCTGTATTTTGCATTTTTTTCTTTAACTGGCCGTAACTTTTTACTCTTTTCAAATTTGGCGATTCTAAAAATTTTCCAACCAGACATTTTCGTGGGAACATTTTGATATATTGTGCGTTTTTTTCGAGTTTGTATGCAACCAGAAATCCAGTTTGATGATTTTCCCACGCAATTTTACAAAAAAAGTCAAAATTCATGTTTGTTAAATTTTAGTGGTGCTAGAAGACATAATATATGGTAATCTCAAAGGATTTTATTTTTTGAAATTTCTATCTATTTCTTTTATTTTGTACAAATGTAAAAAAGGCGATCCAGGGGGGGGGGGGTGGAGTTGCGTGGGGAGAAAAAATCCTGCAGAATTCTGTGGCGCATATTTTTTGTGCGCCACATGCCACCATGCGCCACAGAATTTTAAACTTCTGTGGCGCACATGCCACCATGCGCCATAGAAGTCTCTTCGCCCATGTGCAGTGCTGGACCCCGCGTGGGCCCATAGAAATTCTGTGGCGCATCCAGCCACATGCGCCACAGAAAGTCGACATTCTGTGACGCACCAGTCCATCCATGCGCCACAGAATTTCGACTTTCTGTGACGCATATTTTTGGTGCGCCACAGAAATAATTTTTGTGGAGCACATTTTTTAGATGCGCCACAGATGTCATTTCTACCTATAATGATTTTCCTACTAGTGAATATTTCTTTGATGAGCATGGTCTTGCCAACGTGAACTCTTTGTATGTATATCTAGCCATCTTGTGATGCTCGTCTCGATCGCCAAGCCAATGGACTTTGTTTGTCGTAGACCATGGAGCCGTACGTCCTATCCTAACTGAAAGACTATAGATAGCTCACGTGGATACCCGCTAATCAGATATCAGGTATTCAGGTTACGATCATAATTAAGATCTTCTTTGTTGTCCTCTTTCGCAAGGTTAGCCATTAGGTTAAGTTTCAGCAAGTAGGTAGGACTGGGTAGAAAAAAGGCCGATAGTCGCGGTTCGCAACGGCCATTAATACCTGTTGCGCAACCGGTATTAAATATGCGCGAGTAAAGCCCCTCCTCCTCCCTCTTTAGTCGCGGTTGCTTACAAACCGCGACTAAAGGCCCGTCCATGTGGGCGTCAGGCGAGCGTCAGGGCGGAGTACCTTTAGTCGCGGTTCTACTTTTTAATTTGTATTGTTTTATTTCTTTTATATTTTATTTTGTGTTTTATTTTAATTTTGAAGAAGTTTCAGTACACATATTCTACGCTACTATATACATGCATATGAAAGTACAATTTCAAACAAGTTTGAAATTAGAATCAAGAAGAATTCAAGAGGAATATTATACAATTAATATATATATATATATATATATATATATATTCAATCTCGGATGACCATATACAATTTCGAACAAGTTTCAATACATAATTTACGGCATCACAAGTTCTACGTCCTCATAATAGTGTTCTCCTTTAGGATGGAGGACTTCCCTCATCAAAAATTCGGCTAGTTCCTCTTCGAATTGGTCGGAAGCGAGCTTCTGGACTAAGCGTCTTCCGGAAGGCATTCCTCTTGACGTTGTTATCCGACGGCAACCGCTCAGAGGTGTGTCTCCGGATGAACTCACAAACATAGTATCCACATAGATTGGTCCCCGGTGGTTGAATATCCCCAGTCACTGACCTTTTAAAGTCTAGCTCTTTTTTGAATTCAGCGACCGTTTCATTTGTGAACCGTGTGAAAACCCTACGAGGCAAAGAAAATTAAATGAACAAGGGAGTTATTAGTTACTTGATATTAGGAAATGAACGAAAGAGGCCGATCGATATAGAGCGCAAATGAATGAAAATAATTACTTTTGAAACATTTTTCTCATGTTGACCCAAAGCTTTGGATCCATATTTAGAGAGTCCATGATGAGAACTCTGGCGGTGTGAAATTCAATTATTAGAAGAATCCAGTGGAACCTGCGGACACGATACATGCACAGTCATGAATAACTCATCGATTAGACATACCATGCATGGAGTAAATAAAAGAGAATGTGCTCAAGACAGAAACACTCATCCAAAATGGTAAGGAAATAGAATTTGACTTTTGAGTTGCTGCTTTTTAAGAAACTGGTTGATACGTCCATTTTGCATCACTATTTTATATCATAATTTGCTGTTATTCATTGATATATTTCATATTTAGAGATGATACTAATGTTATTTCACCTATTTTGCATGTTTCATGATCATTGGAGAATTATTCACCGGAGTCAGGATTCTGCTGGAAAAAGCATCGTCAGGACACCATATTTCGGAAGATCAACAATTGACGGGAATTATATGAAAAATCCTATCTTTCCAGAAGACGAAGGGAGCCAAAAGGAGGGGCCGAGAGGGGCCACCATGGGCCCCCCCATAGGCCGGCGCGGGCCCTGGCCTGGCCGCGCCGCCATGTGGGGAGGGGGCCCACAGCCCCCTCTGGCCTCCTCTCCTTCGCGTACATCATCTCCCCGAAAACCTAAGGCACGGGGAGTTACGGAAAATTGACAGAGCCGCCTCTGCGGGGCGGAGAAACACCAGAGAGAAAAGAGCTCTCCGGCGGGTAGGAATCCGCCGGGGAAATTCCCTCCCGGAGGGGGAAATCGACGCCATCGCCACCGTCATTGAGCTGGGCATCATTGGGATCATCATCATCATCATCTCCACCATCTACACCGCCATCTCCACCGCTGCATCTCGTCACCGCTGTAACATCTAGGGTTGGATCTTGGTTGTTTGATAGGGGAAACTCTCCCGGTATTGATTTCTACTTGTTATTGATGCTATTGAGTGAAACCATTGAACCAAGGTTTATGTTCAGATTGTTATTCATCATCATATCACTTCTGATCATGTTCCATATGATGTCTCGTGAGTAGTTCGTTTAGTTCTTGAGGACATGGGTGAAGTCGAAATGTTAGTAGTGAACTATGTTGAGTAATATTTAATGGTTTGATATTTAAGTTGTGGTGTTATTCTTTTAGTGGTGTCATGTGAACGTTGACTACATGATACTTCACCTTTATGGGCCTAGGGGAGTGCATCTTGTATTCGTTTGCTAATTATGGGGCTGCCGGAGTGACAGAAACCTAAACCCCCATTAGTATATCGGTGCAGGAGGGATAGCAGGATCTTAGAGTTTAAGGCTGTGGTTAGATTTATCTTAATTACTTTCTTGTATTTGCGGATGCTTGCAAGGGGTATAATCACAAGTATGTATTAGTCCTAGGAAGGGCGGTGCATTAGCATAGGTTCACCCACACAACACTTATCAAAACAATGAAGATTAATCAACTATAGGAAGTGAAAGCACTAGACTAAAATCCTCGTGTGTCCTCAAGAACGTTTGGTCATTATAAGTAAACAAACCGGCTTGTCCTTTGTGCTAAAAAGGATTGGGCCACTCGCTGCAATTATTTCTCTCGCATTTTATTTACTTGTACTTTATTTATCTGCTATATCAAAACCCCCTGAAAACTTGTCTGTGAGCATTTACAGTGAATCCTTCATCGAAACTGCTTGTCAACACCTTCTGCTCCTCGTTGGGTTCGACACTCTTATTTATCGAAAGTACTACGATACACCCCCTATACTTGTGGGTCATCAAGACTATTTTCTGGCGCCGTTGCGGGGAGTGAAGCGCTATTGGTAAGTGGAATTGGTAAGAAAACTTTTACTGTACGTGCTGATTTTATTTCTGCTTGCTGCTATAAGTCATTATGGAGAGATCCTCCCTTGAATTTCTTTTTGGGAAATCTACTACTACTGCAACGGTAGTGGATGAGGCGCCAGGTGAGGAAGTAATACCATATAAAATACCTATGAAAATTATTGAACGTGTTGTGGATAACCGCTATGAGGGGGATGGAACTGTTCATCCTGGAGATGATTTACTGTTTTTACATGAATTATGCGGGTTATTCAACTGTGCAGGTATTTCAATGGATGAAGTTAGGAAGAAATTATTTGTTATGTCGCTATCTGGTAAAGCGGCGCATTGGTATATACTGCTGAAGGATGGGCGTTCTCTTGATTGGAAGGATATTGTGCCTCTATTTTATTCCAAATTCTAACCTCCAAGTGAAATTCACAAAGACCGCAACCGTATATATAATTTCTGGCCTCATGATGGAGAGAGTATTGCCCAAGCGTGGGGGAGATTGAAGTCTTTAATGCTCAAATGCCCCATTCATGAGCTTCCTGGTAATATTATCATTGATAATTTCTATGCAAGACTTTCTTTTCAAGATAAAATCTTGCTGGATACTTCTTGTTCTGGATCATTCATGCGCAATAAAGAAGAGTTTAAATGGGACCTTCTTGATCGAATCCAAGAAAATACTGAAGGATGGGAGAATGACAAAGGTAGAGTGTCAGGTATAAATTATGATTATGAATGCATTGAAACTTTTATGGATACTGATGAATATCGTAATATAAGTGCTACATATGGTCTTGACTCTCAAGTTGTTGCAAATATTTATAAAGCCTTTGCCTCTAATTTTGAATTGCCTAGGAAGAATTTTGATAAGTATCATGAACCTTATAAAGATAAAACTGATTCACCTAAAGGTAAATGTATTGAAATTAAACTGTTGATCATGTTCTTCCTGAAGCTTATATTGAAAATACTCCTTTCCCTGCTAAAATGAAGTAGTATTCTGTTATAACTAGTGTAGTTAATAAAAGTGCAAAGAAATCTATAGAACCTGAAGAACAAATAAAGGTTGAACCTGCTATTGCAATAGTTAAAGATCTTGTTACTGAAAATGTGGAAGATGGTCATATTATTTTCTGTGAAGATGCTTCTAATATTGTTTCGCATCCTAATAAGTATAGGAAAGCCAGTGTTCCTGTGCTCTCCGTTCGAATTGGTGATCATTGCTATTATGGTTTATGCGATATTGGTGCAAGTATTAGTGCCATTCCTTATGAGCTCTACACGGAAATCATGCATGAAATTGGTTCTTGCGAACTTGAAGATATTGATGTGGTTATTCGGCTAGCTAATAGAGAAACTATCTCTCCCATTGGTATTGTTCGAGATGTTGAAGTTCTATGTGGTAAGATTAAATATCCCGCTGACTTTTTGGTACTTGGTTCTGCTGCTAGTAAGTCTTGTACTATTATTTTTGGTAGAGCTTTTCTGAATACATGTGGAGCTATTATAGATTGCAAGAAAGAGAAAATTGTTACTAAATTTGCTGGTGAATCTTATGAGTTTAACTTCTCTAAATTTTTCAAAACTCCTTATAAAGCTGATTTGCCTAATGATGATTTTAGAGTTGAACAGTGTGCATCTATTGCTCTTGCTCCTAATAATCCTTTGCAGCAACATTTGGAGAATAGTGAGAGTGAAGTTTTTAGGGAAGAAAGGGATGAGCTTGATGAAATTTTCCTTCGTCAACCTATTCTTAAACATGACTTACCGGTTGAAGATCTAGGTGTAACACCACCACCAAAGGAAGATCCTGTATTTGATTTGAAACCATTAACTGATAATCTTAAGTATGCTTATATTGATGATAAGAAAACATATCCTGTTATTATTAGTTCTAAGCTTTCAGATATTGAGGAAGAAAGGTTATTGAAAATATTGAAGAAACACCGAGGAGCTATTGGCTACACTCTTGATGACTTGAAGGGGATTTCTCCCGATATTTGCCAACATGCCATTAATATAGAAGATGGTGCAAAACCTGTTGTTGAACATCAGCGTCGTCTAATTCCTAAGATGAAGAATGTGGTAAGAAATGAGGTATTAAAACTTCTTGAAGCAGGTATTATATATCCTATTGCTGATAGTAGATGGGTTAGTCCTGTGCATTGTGTTCCTAAGAAAGGTGGAATAACTGTTTTTCCTAATGATAATGATGAGCTCATTCCTCAAAGAGTAGTTGTAGGGTATAGAATGTGCATTGATTTTCGAAAAGTTAATAAAGTTACTAAGAAAGATCATTACCCTTTACCTTTTATTGATCAAATGTTAGAAAGGTTGTCTAAAAATACTCATTTCTGTTTTCTTGATGGATATTTTGGGTTTTCACAAATTGCTGTTAGAGCTAAAGATCAAGAGAAAACCACTTTCACTTGTCCCTATGGAACTTATGCTTATAGGCGTATGCCTTTTGGTTTATGTAATGCTCCTGCTACTTTCCAAAGATGCATGTCTCGCTATTTTTCATGGCTTTTGTGAAAAGATTGTTGAGGTATTCATGGATGATTTTTCTGTCTATGGGAATTCTTTTGATAATTGCTTGCGAAACCTTGATAAAGTTTTGCGGAGATGTGAAGAAACTAACCTTGTTCTTAATTGGGAGAAATGCCACTTTATGGTTAATGAAGGAATTGTATTGGGACATAAAATTTCCGAGAGAGGTATTGAAGTTGATAGAGCTAAAGTTGAAGCAATTGAGAAGATACCCTATCCTAGGGATGTTAAAGGTATTCGTAGTATTCTTGGTCATGCTGGTTTTTATAGGAGGTTTATTAAAGATTTCTCTAAAATTTCAAATCCTCTTACTAATTTTCTTCAAAAAGATGTACCTTTCGTTTTTGATGATGATTGTAAGGAAGCCTTTGAAACTCTAAAGAAAGCCTTAACAATTGCTCCTATAGTTGAACCTCCTGATTGGAGTTTGCCTTTTGAAATTATGTGTGATGCTAGTGATTTTGCTGTAGGTGCTGTCCTTGGACAGCGAGTAGATAAAAAATTGAATGTTATTCATTATGCTAGTAAAACTCTAGATGCTGCTCAAAGAAATTATGCTACAACTGAGAAAGAGTTATTAACCGTAGTTTTTGCATGTGACAAGTTTAGATCCTATATTGTTGATTCAAAAGTTATAGTTCATACTAATCATGCTGCAATTAGGTACCTTATGGAAAAGAAAGATGCTAAGCCAAGGCTTATTAGATGGGTGCTTCTTTTGCAAGAATTTGATTTACATATTGTAGATAGGAAAGGTGCTGATAATCCTGTTGCCGATAATTTGTCTAGATTGGAAAATATTGCTTATGATCCTGTTCCTGTTAATGATAGTTTTCCAAATGAACAATTGGCTGCAATAAAGGTGAGCTCGCGAGATTGTCCTTGGTATGCTGATTATGGTAACTTTATTGTTTCGAAGTACTTGCCTCCAACCTTTTCAGCTCGGCAAAGGAGGAAGTTCTTTTATGATTTGAGGCATTATTTTTGGGATGACCCACACTTATATAAAGAAGGAGTGGATGGTATTATGCGAAGATGTGTCCCAGAATACGAACAACAAGAGATATTGAGCAAGTGTCATGGTAGTGTTTATGGAGGACATCACGCCGGAGATAGAACCGCACAAAAGGTTCTACAATCAGGTTTTTATTGGCCAACACTTTTTAAAGATGCAAGGAAGTTTATCTTATCTTGTGATGAATGTCAAAGAGTTGGTAATATCTCTAGACGCAATGAAATGCCTATGAATTATACTCTTGTTATTGAACCATTTGATTGTTGGGGATTTGACTTCATGGGTCATTTCCCTTCTTCAAAAGGTAACACTCATATACTTGTCGCTGTTGATTATGTTACTAAATGGGTAGAAGCTATATCTACAAAAAGTGTTGATGGTGAGACCTCTTTAAAAATGCTTTTAGATGTTATATTTCCTAGATTTGGTGTACCTAGATATATTATGACTGATGGAGGTTCTCACTTTATTCATGGTGGTTTTAGAAAAACTCTTGCCAAATATGGTATTAATCATAGAATTGCTTCAGCTTATCATCCCCATACTAGTGGACAGGTAGAATTATCAAATAGAGAAATTAAAGCTATCTTGGGAAAGATTGTTAATAAATCTAGAAAGAATTGGGCTAGTAAGTTAAAGGAAGCATTGTGGGCTTATAGAACTGCTTATAAAATCCTATGGGAATGTCTCCTTATAAAATGGTTTATGGAAAAGCTTGTCATTTACCTTTAGAACTAGAGCACAAAGTTTATTGGGCTGTAAGAGAACTTAATAAAGATTTTAAACTTGCCGGTAAGAAGAGGTTGCTACAATTGAGTTCTTTAGATGAATGGAGAAGTGAAGCTTATGAAAATGCTAAACTTTTTAAGGAGAAAGTTAAGAAGTGGCATGATAGAAGAATTATTAAAGGAGAATTTAATGTTGGAGATAAAGTTCTATTGTATCGGTCTCGTCTCAGATTTTTTGCAGGGAAATTACTCTCAAAATGGGAAGGACCATACGTTATTGAGGAGGTATATCGTTCAGGAGCAATTAAAATTAGCTCTTTACAAGGTAATGCCACACAAGTACCTAGTGAATGGACAAAGACTAAAGCATTATATTTCTGGAGATTTTTATAATGAAGATATTGATGTTATTCAAGTGATGACTCCGGAAGCTTTCATCAAAGATCAAATTGACAAGTCTTTGCGAGTCCGACTTTGAATAGGTAACAGTTTTAATAATAAAAAGTCCGCGTTTAACTTTCCGAACAATATTTCTGCTGTTTTTGGAAAATATAAAAAATTACGAGATCGAAACGGAGTGGAGGAGACGCGCGAGGGCCCGTCACCATAGGCCGGCGCGGGCCCCACCCTGGCCGCGCCGCCCTATGGGGACAGCCCCTCGGCGTCCCGTTTCCACTCGTTTTCGGCCTGGAACCTTCCTTTTGTCGTAAAAATATTTGCTATATAATCCCCCGGAACCCTGGAGGTCCGTATATCGTTTTCTCGTCGTGTTTTGTTTCGAGCTGTTTTCTGCTAGGATCTGTTTTTGATCTAGAAGCACCATGGTCTCCAACAACAAAGACAAGGGGCCTTTGGAGGAAGATATTCAAGACCCTGAATTGAAGGAAGAAGTCGAGAGCGAGGATGAGGAAGAAGTGGAGGAAATTCCGCGAGTACACCCGCGTGCCACCGTTGCAAGCATTGGCGTGATAGCAAATCCGTCCAACACCAAGAGAAGTGCACGTATTGCCACCGGAGGAGGAGTTCCACGTCGCTTCCTAGCTCCCAGGACATCTTCTCCAGGCATTTACCACCCTTTCCGCAATCTAATCTACAGTCGCCAAACTGAAAGGACTCCCAAGGTAGTATTGCCTAGTGGTTGGGATATAGATCGTTCTAACACTGCAGGAGGGATGAAACCTAAAGCTGAAGGGTGGGGAAACAACTCTAAGAGCTGGGACTCGCTGTCTGACATGCTTATGAACCGCGTTGAGCACAACTCGGAGCTGATTCGCAACCTCACTTATGAGATTGAGGACCTAAAGGAACTTTTTAAGAAGCTTGTCGAGAAGAACCCACCATCATCACCACCGAAGGAGTAATTCATCATCGGTATTGGCATCCCCTTGGTTTGTTCCAAGCTTGGGGGAGCGCCGCGGTATCACATCATCACTATCTTTATCTTTTACTATCAAGTAGTGTCATATCATGAGTAGGGAAGTTATCATATAGAATAGTTTGCAGTGTGGAAGTATCTCTCTCTTAGTTGGTTATCTATGTATCCGTTGGTGTGAGTAATCGTTATGGAATATTAATGAGAAGTCTTATCATTTACTTTTTGCACACCTTATTTTAGTTTGCACTTTCTGTTATATGATCACTCTTGACATTAGTATTGATATCACTTTGGGAGCATCAAGTAAATCTATTTGGTTTTGGCAAACTTAGCATTGGTCAGTAGCAACAACACCTTGATGTTTAATTAGAAAAGGGAAATACATGTAGATATATTACTTTATTATCTTTCTGCTAATGAGTTAGTATTCTGAAGTTAAATTTGCTTGTGCTTATGAGAAATATGCATGATTGTTTCTATCATATGTATATTTGTTTGTTTCCCTCAACCTTTATGCTTGCTACCAAACCTTGCTAGCCAAAGACCTGTATTGAGAGGGAATGCTTCTCATGCATCCATAACCTTAGACCATACCCATGCCATTTGTGTCCACCATAACTACCTACTATGTGGTATTTTGCGCCACTCCAAGTAAATACTTCATGTGCTACCTTTAAATAATTCAAACTATATTACTCCTTATTTGTGTCAATGTTTTATAGCTCATGAGGAAGTATGTGGTGTTTTATCTTTCAATCTTGTTGGGTGGACTTTCAAGCAATGGACTAGTGGCACATCCGCTTATCCAATAATTTTGCAAAAAGAGTCGGCAACGGGGTTCCCAGCCCCAATTAATAACCTTCGGTAATAATTCTCTTCACATGTTTTGCCCCGATTTATCGGTAAGCAACTTAATTTTGCAATAGACACTCCTCCATGGTTTGAGAAATGTTGGAAGGCACCCGAGGATTCGGTTAGCCATGGCTTGTGAAAGCAAAGGTTGGGGGAGTGTCATCCATAATAAAACTAAAATACATGTGTAAACAAAAGAGAAGGGGGATGATCTACCTTGCTGGTAGAGATGTCGTCCTCCATGGGAGCCGCTCTTGGAAGGTCTGTTTGCCAAGGGAGTTAGAGTGCCCGCTACCATTCGTTGACAACAACAAACACTGCTCAAAATCTTACTTTCATGCTCTTTATATGATTTCAAAACTTGCAAAGCTCTAGCACATGATTTAATCTATGCTTCCCTCTGCGAAGGGCCTATCTTTTACTTTTATGTTGAGTCAGTAAACCTATTTCCCTCTATCTTAAGCAAGCAATTGAGTTGTTGTGAACCAACCATTTATGCTATGATCTAGTTAATCATGTCTTTTATGCTTTCTTGTTCAGTACAAATTTTATCTGAATGAATATGACTTTGAAAGTTATCAATGATTATGAGGAGATTGTTATGATTAAGGATGAAAGCCCTGCCATATAAATTCTAATATGAAAGCTTTGCTTAGAAGATAAGTACAACCCGTTAGTAGTTCTCTGACCAAGAACAAAGTTTGCCATAACCGTTTATGATTTTCTATGCACCTTTATTTGTGATTTCTCTCTACTTATTTCAAGTTGAATTATATGAGGAGGATGTTTACTAGAATATCTTGTGTGAATCAATATGATGCTTCTTGTCCGTATTTTATTTATCGACTCTTCACTCCATAAACATGTGGTCTTGTTTATTGAGCTCAGTTTCGCTTGGGGACAAGCGAAGTCTAAGCTTGGGGGAGTTGATACGTCCATTTTGCATCACTATTTTATATCATAATTTGTTGTTATTCATTGATATATTTCATATTTAGAGATGATACTTATGTTATTTCACCTATTTTGCATGTTTCATGATCATTCGAGAATTATTCACCGGAGTCAGGATTCTCACTGGAAAAAGCACCGTCAGGACACCATATTTCGGAAGATCAACAATTGACGGAAATTATATGAAAAATCCTATTTTTCCAGAAGACGAAGGGAGCCAAAAGGAGGGGCCGAGAGGGGCCACCATGGGCCCCCCATAGGCCGGCGCGGGCCCTGGCCTGGCCGCGCCGCCATGTGGGGAGGGGGCCCATAGCCCCCTCTGGCCTCCTCTCCTTCGCGTACATCATATCCCCGAAAACCTAAGGCACGGGGAGTTACGGAGAATTGATAGAGCCGCCTCTGCGGGGCGGAGAAACACCAGAGAGAAAAGAGCTCTCCGGCGGGCAGGAATCCGCCGGGGAAATTCCCTCCCGGAGGGGGAAATCGACGCCATCGCCAGCGTCATCGAGCTAGGCATCATTGGGATCATCATCATCATCATCTACACCGCCATCTCACCCGCTGCATCTCGTCACCGCTGTAACATCTAGGGTTGGATCTTGGTTGTTTGATAGGGGAAACTCTCCCGGTATTGATTTCTACTTGTTATTGATGCTATTGAGTGAAACCATTGAACCAAGGTTTATGTACAGATTGTTATTCATCATCATATCACTTCTGATCATGTTCCATATGATGTCTCGTGAGTAGTTCGTTTAGTTCTTGAGGACATGGGTGAAGTCGAAATGTTAGTAGTGAACTATGTTGAGTAATATTTAATGGTTTGATATTTAAGTTGTGGTGTTATTCTTCTAGTGGTGTCATGTGAACGTCGACTACATGATACTTCACCTTTATGGGCCTAGGGGAGTGCATCTTGTATTCGTTTGCTAATTATGGGGCTGCCGGAGTGACAGAAACCTAAACCCTCGTTAGTATATCGGTGCAGGAGGGATAGCAGGATCTCAGAGTTTAAGGCTGTGGTTAGATTTATCTTAATTACTTTCTTGTATTTGCGGATGCTTGCAAGGGGCATAATCACAAGTATGTATTAGTCCTAGGAAGGGCGGTGCATTAGCATAGGTTCACCCACACAACACTTATCAAAACAATGAAGATTAATCAACTATAGGAAGCGAAAGCACTAGACTAAAATCCCCGTGTGTCCTCAAGAACGTTTGGTCATTATAAGTAAACAAACCGGCTTATCCTTTGTGCTAAAAAGAATTGGGCCACTCGCTGCAATTATTTCTCTCGCATTTTATTTACTTGTACTTTATTTATCTGCTATATCAAAACCCCCTGAAAACTTGTCTGTGAGCATTTACAGTGAATCCTTCATCGAAACTGCTTGTCAACACCTTCTGCTCCTCGTTGGGTTCGACACTCTTATTTATCGAAAGTACTACGATACACCCCCTATACTTGTGGGTCATCACTGGTACAAGTCTTCCTCCACGTCGGCGGGGTGTTTTTCTAAGACATATCCATTAACGATTTGTGGGTCAATGAACCCAGCATCATGGATGTTCCTTATTCGCATTTCCCGAATCTTCATTCTGCATAATAGCGTACACAACAATATAGTTAGGACAATTTATATATATATATATATAAATATATATATATATAGTGCAGGCAATGAACGAGATGGGGTAGAAATAAATCAGTTACGGAACGTAGCAACTGATGATAGATTTGTCGAGCTCGCGCAGATTGAACAGCTGGAACAATTCACTCAAACCAATTGTTACATAGTAATGTTTGAAGTGATGCTCATGTCTAACTTCCGCATAAATATATTCTTTGTTGGCGTTACTTTTTATGTAACCCTTGTACCAACGTAGCAGATCTTTCATTTGTGCTGGAAGATCCTCTTCCTGCGCAGGCTCGACGAGGGGCCCATTCGGCACATATGTAATTGCTACCTCACTCATTGGCGCCTCCTCAAGGCCTAACACTGCACGAAGAGTCATACCGAAGTTGGCCGCTTGTTCTCTAGCACCCGTTACAGTCAATCCCTGTGCTCCCGCAGCTGCTATGATATCGGGGTCCATTAGTTCAGCATCCGGACCGGCGGCTTTCACTATAAGAGGGGGAATCAATTGTTTACTTTGTTCCCCGAGCTGGGCAACTTGTTTCCCGCTTTTTTTACTTTCTTCTTTCTCGGCCTCCTCCAAGGCTTTCTTCTGCTGCTTCTCCGCCAAGTCTTTCTTCTCCTTCAATATGTGTGCTTGCCTACGAAGTTCACGTCCATAGTCGGCAGGCATATTCTTCGCGGCTTGGGACGGTGTGCTCAAAAATGACTTAGCCCACTTCTTTTCCTTCTCAGAAAATACTGGCTTGGGCTCGGGCTCTCTTTTCTTCTTGCAGTCCGCCTTCCATTTCTCATGCTGAGCATCCATGGTTTTCCACGACACTAAGTTCCCAAGGTCTCGGGATGAGAGGCTTCAGTGATGGCTCCGGTACCTTTGTGGTCTTAGGTACATAAGGGTCCGGGTTAATAGTCCAGGACTGCTTCTGCTTCTTCGCCGGAGGTGGATTGGGGGGCGGCTGCTTACCCGCCGGAGGCGGACTAGGGGGCGGCGTCTGCTTACCCGCCGGATGACTGGGAGACATAGTCCATGGATTCTGGGGTGGCGTCGGCTGGCGTGAAGTAGGTGTAGGTGAACCACCACCACCACCGGAGGGGGGTGGACTTGTTGTCCTTGACGTCTCGTCTGGAAACTTGATAAACTTCTTTTTTCATAGAATGAACTGGCGCTTGACATCTCCAAGTCTTCTCTCCCCTTCGGGTGTAGCATAGTCAATCTCCAGGTCCTCAAACCCTTGGACTATGTCCTCCACCATGACACGAGCATAGCCATCTTTAAAGGGGTTGTTGTGGTGGAGTGCTCCAGGTAGACATGGTAAAGCACTGCCGATGGCTACCTTCATGGAAATGTTCCCCACTGGATAATGCAAATGACATTCTTTCATCTCCTTTACATCGTCCACGGGGTAGCGAGGAGGCTCCGGTGCAGTAATTTTGGTCGTCGGTGCATTAGCACCAGCCAGCTCCAGCAAGGGTGCATTAGCACCAGTCGGCGGGGCCTCCGTGGAAGCCGCTGCTTCTCCGCTGCTTGCTTCCGACATCCACTGGATGATCTTCATGCGTCCCAGCTGCCGATCTTTCTTTTACTAGTACATTCAGGGTTTTCTTCATCTCTTAGAATTCCGATGCCAACCGCGCCACAACATCTGCATCCCGATCCGCCTTTCTCTTATGGCTTCTGTAATCGTAGGGGTCATTTTCCTGGGAAAACCCTACTTTCCACTGTGGTATTATAGGAGCATACCACATCACCTTGGCGGGAACCCTCTTCCTGGGTTTCTGGCCCTCAACATCGTCACCAGGGTCATCGCCTCTGATCTTATAACGCAATGCAGTGCATACCGGGCATTCATTCAAATTCTCGTATTCACCGCGGTAGAGGATGCGATCGTTAATGCATGCATGTATCTTCAGAACGTCTAAACCTAGAGGGCAGACAACCTTCTTTGCTTCGTACGTAATGGCGGGCAACTCGTTATTCTTTGGAAACATATTCTTCAACATTTTCAGCAAGTTTTGAAATCCTGAGTCGGCTACACCTTCCTGTGCCTTCCATTTCAGCAAATCCGAGTAGTGCAGCCCGGCTTTTTCGGACCATTATCGCATCCTGGGTACAACGACTTTTTGTGATCCTCTAACATGCGATCCAAATTCTCCCTCTCCTTTTCAGTTTGGCAGCGTCTCCGTGCATCAGCAATGGTCCGACCAAGATCATCACCGGGCTCATCACGTGCCTCTTCTTCACCTCCCCCTTCACCTTCCCCACCTTCAGCATCCTCCATGAAAGTATCACCGAAATGATCAAGATAGTTGTCATCGATGATATCATCCCCTTCTTCATCTTCTTCCATTATAACCCCTCTTTCTCCATGCTTAGTCCAACAATTATAGCTTGGCATGAAACCGTGCCGAAGCAGGTGCAGGTGAACTTCTCTTGAGGAAGAGTAACCTTGCTTATTCTTACAGCCAACACATGGACAGATAACAAAATCCCCCTGCTTATTCGCATTAGCCACTACGAGGAAATCTTTCAAACCCGTAGTGAACTCGCCGGAGAGTCGGTTACCGTACATCCATTGCCGATTCATCTGCATTATTATTATATAAAGTATATAATTAACCATCATGCATTTATTAAACTAACTAGCTATCTTGAAATAATAGAAATTAAACAATGAACTACACACATGCATATTTTATCAATGAGACATGAAAGGTTCAAGTTGCTAACCGCGATCGAGGAGAAAAAATAAATGAGAAAGCTCAAGTGTGGCTCAGACACTTCATATCATGTTTCTTTCAATCTCTCGGACATTTCATCGAACACCTTGTGTGCATAAGAGGCACCAAAATCAAACTCACCACCCACTTGTGAAGATTGTGAAGAGAAGTGGCACCAAATGGCTAAGTGAGTGTGCTGAACGGTATATATAGGGGGTGGGGCTTTAGTCGCGGTTGGCCTGGCCAACCGCGACTAAAGGCCTTCGGGCACCTATAGTCCCGTCGCCCAGCTGGCCACCGAGCGCCCTGGGCCCAGGCCTTTGGTCGCGGTTCGCCTCCCGAACCGCGACTAAAGACCCCATTAGTCGCGGTTCGTATATTTTGGAGACTAATGGGTGCGGATGGAAGGCTCTTTTTCTACTAGTGTAGGTCACTGAACTTGACAAAACATAACGTGTTTTTATTCTGCTGGAGCCATCTGATCGTATATAGTTTTTTGATAAAGGGAGCTTCATTAATTAAAAGATTTAAACATTATATCCAGGTTATGCATAAGATGTACACGTCCGCTTAGATCCAAATCTATCAACTAAAAAACAAAAGGCGCGATACAAGTAATCATCACATGAACTGTAAAGGCGTTTAGAGCGTCTCCAGCCGTCTCCCCGACGAGGCCCCCAGGATGTTTTTTTCATCCGGATAGACGAAAGCGGTTCAGTCGCGCCCCCGGCTCCTCGTTTCGTCCGGATTAGGCCTTTCATTCATCCGGAGAGCCCAAGCCATCCCTGGCCCCCCGGGGTACGCTCGGGGACTCCAGACGAGAAAAAAACGTAGTCCTCCAGCAGAGATTTGCTGTAGTCCGGTTCCCCGCTTTGACTTGGTCCAAAGATCAGATGTGGGAGGTGATGAACTGTTGTGTGTGCTTACACAACATGATTATCGAGGATGAGCGGAAGTATCCGGTTCCTCGGAGCGAGCTGCACCATATGACAGACAGGGTCCTCTTACACAGCCTTACCACCATGTGCCAGCATCGTGGGCTGCGTTCATCGCTATGCGCCAGGAGATTCGAGACTCCACAATGCATCAACAG
Source organism: Lolium rigidum (assembly GCF_022539505.1). Lineage (NCBI taxonomy): Eukaryota > Viridiplantae > Streptophyta > Magnoliopsida > Poales > Poaceae > Lolium > Lolium rigidum. The sequence continues at coordinate 37,355,223 of NC_061509.1, forward strand.
CTGCAGGATGAACACCAACTAGTTTCCATTTGATTTGTTTAAAAACTTGTCTTGTTTTGTTAAACTGTAACGTTTATTTGTAAAAATAAACCAAATATTTACAAAACTGGTCACATTTGCCGAATTATGCAGAAAGTTTGGCATCCAGGGACGTTTTTCTCTAAAAAAGCCAAACCCCGGGTGTCTATCGGGGAGACGGCTGGAACTTCGGCGCCCCCGGGCCAAACTTTCGTCCAGTCCGGCGCTAAATAGCGCCGGATTTCGCCCCGGGGAGCCCCAACGGCCGGAGATGCTCTTATGGTGTTGGAGGATCAATCCCTAGATTATGTTTCTATTCGTGTTGGATACAAATATTCCTTACCGTGTCCTCCAGCTGTATAGACACCTGCATAAACAGATCACGATGCTCCACACATTCTAGATATGACCATGAACAGAGTGTAGTTGTGCACCGTTAGATAACCTGCAAGAGAGAAGAATTTTTATCATTAAAATCTGATTATTTCTACATAGCGATAGCGACCCACCCAATTAATTTGTTTAAATCTATCATCCACACTGTTTAGACAATGTCTGAATAATATACTTGCAATGTTGCGTGGTAGACATAAGATAGAACCTGTGTAGATAACTGACCATATAGATCTAGCAAAATTCCATAGGAATAATATGTGTTCCGTTTTTTACTTCCATGTCAATTGTACTTTCACAAGATTGTCTTTGGTGAGGGTTACACCTCGACAAAGATACTACGCAAAAACTTTAGTTTACAGCGGTATCTTCATCACTACTAGGAAAACACCTATAGGTGAAAGTGGTACTGTCGGCGCACCACTTTTTTCATGCGCTGGTGGCAAGTGGTGCCGGCGCACCCAGTTGTCGCCGCGCCGGCGATGATTCCCTACTGCCGGCGCACCAGCCAAGATGATGCGCCGGGGATAATCCCTGGCCTGGGCTCGCCCGATCCGGACCAGGCCCAGGAATTACTGCCGGCACACTAGGCCAGGGGCGCGCCAACGGTAATCCACTTTTGCCGGCGCACCCGTGGCCTAGTGCGTTGGTAGTAATTATTGGGCCTGGCCTGCACCAGATACAGCCCTGGTGTGCCGGCAGTAAGTCTAGTCATATGACTTAGTCGTTTCGGCAATCGAACCCATCTTCCCCAACATCACAACCCTAGCTCTAACCGCACCGCCGCCCTCGCGCCACCGCATCACCGCCGAGCCACCACGAGAAGGAGGAGGGCGTCACCGCCGAGAGGAGGAGCAGTCGCCACCGTCGCTGAGAGGAGGAGGCGCCGCGCACGGGCCACCATCTCTGTCACCGGGAGGAGCAGTCGCCGAGAGGAGCAGTCTCCACCGCCACCGTCACAGTCGCCATCGGTAAGAACTGGCCGGCCCGTCCCTCTCCCCCTTCCCCTGCCATCTCCCCCTCGCCCCTCTCCCTCCCCTCTGGCTTTCCCCTCTCTGCCTCCGATTTCTTCATGAACTATCGATTTAGGATGCTCAGCTTGCAAATGCTTGCAGTATGAACGATTTAGGGTTCATTAGAATTAGTTGAATGATTAAAATTGCAGTACGAATGATTTAGGGTTCAGTTAAATGCTTGCAGTATGAAAATTAAAATTGCAATGGTACTGCTACTAGTTGAATGATTTAGGGTTCATTTAAATTAGTTGAATGATTTAGGGTGGTCGGTCAGAGTACTGGTCGTGTTTGAATTATTTTGCATGGTGAAATGAGATACTCCCATCACCAGAACCTTCTCCCCCATAATCAGTCATGATCCACATAAAAACAACTCAAACGTTTGGAAAAAATTGCTCATAAAAACAGAGAACATAGTCTGTTTCACTACCTACATTAGCGTGGCAATTAGGGTCAATGATGACACCGGCCATTATTTCCAGACACGAAAGGGGTTACGCCAAGGAGATCCGCTATCACCAATGTTATTCAACATTGTAGCAGATATGCTGGCAATACTCATAGAGCGTGCCAAGTCTGATGGTCAAATTGAAGGTGTGATCCCACATTTGGTTGATGGGGGTTTATCTATCCTTCAATATGCCGATGACACCATTCTTTTTATGGATCATAATCTCGAAAAAGCTCGTAATCTCAAATTAATTTTAGCAGCTTTCGAGCAATTGTCGGGATTGAAAATTAACTTCCATAAGAGTGAATTGTTCTGTTTCGGCGATGCCCAAAACGATATGACTCAGTATACAGAGTTGTTTGGTTGCGGGCAAGGCCATTTCCCTATTTGGTATTTGGGTATTCCGATTCATTATCGGAGACTTACTCTTGCTGAATGGAAGATTGTGGAAGAAAGATTACAGAAACGCCTTAGTAGTTGGAAAGGCAAATTGTTGTCCCTAGGAGGAATATTGGTACTCATTAACTTGGTACTAACAAATATGGTACTGTATATGTTATCATTCTTTCTTCTGCCGAAAGGAATTCTGCATAAACTCGATTATTATCGATCCAGATTCTTTTGGCAAGGGGACAGCGAGAAAAAGAAATATCGATTGGTTAAATGGAGTATAGTCTGTAGTCCCAAAGATCAAGGCGGACTTGGAATTCCTGACCTGGAGGTTAGAATTCTGCTCTGCTAGGTAAATGGCTTTTTAAGCTTCTTACCGAGAATGGGACTTGGCAAACTATTCTCCGGAGAAAGTATATTGGCTCGAAGACGCTCTCCCAAGTGGTTTGGAAACCCGGTGACTCTCACTTCTGGGCTGGTCTCATGGCAACGAAAAACATTTTCTTTCGTCATGGTACTTTTTCTATTAAGAATGGAGCACAGATACGTTTCTGGGAAGATGTTTGGTTGGACAATAATTCCCTGAGTGAACAATATCCTGCTTTGTATAGTATTGTTTGTCGCAAAGGTGATACCATTGCTACCGTCATGGCTACCTCACCTCCGAATGTGACGTTCAGACGGGTTTTACTTGGACAAAGGCTAACAGCATGGAATACTCTAGTTCAACGATTGGGTGATATTCAGTTATCCCCTGAACAGGATGAATTTAGATGGAATCTTCATGTAGATGGCTCTTTCTCAGTTAAATCTTTATACAATGCAATCCTTCATTCTGATTTACCAGTTGATAATAATAAGAAAATTTGGAAGATGAAGATACCATTAAAAATTAAGATTTTTGGATGGTACCTTCGTCAAGGAGTTATTCTTACTAAAGATAATCTTGTTAAGCGGAATTGGCACGGAAATTCACGGTGTGTTTTCTGTCATCATGACGAAACCATCAAACACCTATTCTTCCAGTGCAGTTTTGCGAAATCTATATGGTCAGTCATCCAACTAGCGTCTACCCTGTATCCCCCGACTAGTGTGGCAAATGTCTTTGGCAATTGGCTTCATGTGTTGATTCAAGGTTTAAGTTGCTTCTTAGGGTGGGGGCGCTAGCAGTTATCTGGGCACTATGGCTATGTAGAAATGACAAGATTTTTAACGATAAAACTTGTTCTTTGTTGCAGGTCATCTACAGATGTACAGGTATTCTCCGTTCATGGTTACCTCTTCAGCGGGCGGAGAACCGAGACCTATTTACGGAGGTTTGTACACGGTTGGAGGCTACGGCAAGGGATACTTTTTCCCGACATGGGTGGCAGCATAATCTACGGATTGAAGCTCCACACTATATAGTTTATCGTGTCGATATGTATTTCGCCTTTTTTTCATTTATTGCTCGTTCTGGACAATTGAAACAGCTGTGTGCATCCTGGTTATGCAGAGGCTGGATGTAATTGCTTTTCAAAGTAATAAAACATCCTTTATCGAAAAAAAAAACCTACATTAAGCTAGTGCCACTTCATTTTTCTCAACAAAAAAAGAAGATAACTAGTGCCACTTCATTTGCAAGGTACGCTTAATCATTTGGGACCGGATAGCACCAGTCGGGACTCAGGACAGGCAAACCATAAGGGCATCTCCAGTCGCGTTTCCCAAAGCGTCTCCCAAACCGCGCCGGATCGAGCGTTTGGGGGACGTGTTTTGTTCGTGCCACGTTTGGGGGACGTCGCTCGCCAGCCGCGTCCCCCAAACGACGCCCCCAAACATTAACAGTACTTTTTTTTGGCTAGAAGAAAACTATTTACTAATATTCAAATCGGTTGAACACAAACAAATTATATATAAAACTTCGAAAAATATAATTAAATTACATATAAATTATTTTAAACTACTACTTCTGCTTCTTCTTCGATGATGGCCCCGCTTCGTCGTCGTCATCGCGGTGGCGCTTCCTGCTCGTCACCTCTTCCAAAGAGGCGGTGTCGGCGCCCGACGCGTCGGAGTCCTCCTCGTCATCGCCGGTGCTCGTCGGCTGCGCCTTTGCCTTGGCCTTGGCCTTGGCGGCCTTGGCCTTGGCCGCCTCCGCCTTCGCACGGGCCACCGCCGCCGCCGTGTCCTCGCTCTCTTCTTCCTCCGCGTCCTCCTCCACGCCTAGTCATTCCTCCTCGCTGTCAAGTGGCTGCGGGGAATCGTCGCCGCTGTTGGGCGTCCTGGCTTTGTCCCACCAATGGCACCAGCCAGCAGGCTTTCCCTCGCTGGAGGTGTCGGACGGGAGCTCGGAGATGTAGCTCATCGTCGCTAGAGGTGTCGGATGGAGGCTTGGATGAATGGCGGCGTACGTACGGGTCTTATTGAGCGCGGATGAACGGCGGCGCAGAAGTCGAAGAGAGCGGTGGTTTCTCTTCCGAGGAGTCCGCGCTCCATTCCGGCGGGGTTGGCGCGTCGTCGACGCGGTTGCCAATGCGACGGTTCGGCTTCCTAGCAACTGCACCGTCGCTACGTAGGTGGCGGTTGAGCGTCCGAGCCACTGACGCGTTGGGCCCGCCCCTCCTCGCCTCTTATTTCGTTGTGTCTGGCATGCCCGGTGCGTCCCCTGTGGGACGGGGACGGGCTCGGGACGCCGGACACCGTATTGGGCGACGCTGGACAAAAAAGGCCTTTGGTGCGCGCGGCTGGGAATATTTTTTTGTCCGGCGCACCCCAAATCGCTTTGAGGGACGCTTTGGGGAACGCGACTGGAGATGCAGTCTTGCATTTCACCCTACGTCGGTATCTATAGGTTCTCCATCTGAGTTAGCACGCGTGTACTGCCAGCAAACAAGCCTAGCTGCCCACCAGATCATTTAGCGCCCGCTCCATTCATGAAATTGATCCAATTACAGAAATCTGTTTCACCTAAGCCGAGGGATATCTGACTTTTAGAATGCACATATGAGAGTTAAGTAATAGTTTCTTCAGTTTAACTCACTCAGATACTAGTGAACTGTTAGATGTATATATCTGTATATTGTAGTTTATTCCTATGTTAGGGGGTTTTCTGCATATGTGCACCTGTACATGTACTATATATTGTGGCCTTTGGCCCCCTGGTATTACAACAAGCATATTGCCCTAACATGGTATCAGAGCAAATATTGATCCTCTAGATTCCCCCGGCCGACGTTGCTTGTTCAATCTCCCGTCCGTCGCCCGATTCCTCTGCTCCAATCTCTCATCCCGGTCGATTCCGCCCGGCCTCGCCGCCCGATTCCTCTCGCGCGTGGCGTCCGATTCCTCCTGCTCGTGGCCGATTTTGCCGCCCGATTCCTCCCCCGCGCTGCCTGGCGCCCGATTCCGGCCCTGCCCCCTACCTCGCTCAGTTTTCTTGCCCCGGCGCGCATGCTCAAAATGGCGTCGCCGAGCGTAAGCATCATCATCTTCTTGAGACCACCCGTGCTATGATGATTGCTTCTTCTCTTCCGCCACATTTTTGGGCTGAGGCTGTCGCTACATCGGCCCACCTCATTAACATTCAGCCTTCCGCTGCTCTAAAGGGTGGCATTCCTCTCGAGCGTCTCTCTGGTGTGTTTCTCCAGACTACTCGACTCTCCGTTCATTTGGTTGCGTCTGCTATCTCCTTCTGCCTCCTCGCGAACGCACCAAACCGACCGCTCGCTCGTTGAGTGTGTTTTTCTCGGATACGGTGATGAGCATAAGGGCTATCGCTGTTGGGACCCTGTTGGTCGTCGGATGCGCATCTCTCGTGACGTCACGTTTGATGAGACGCGTCCCTTCTATCCTCGCCTCACCTCGGGTACTTACCCGGTGGATGATATCTCTTTTCTTCTTTTTCCGGATGTACCCCCTGCTGTCCCTCCTCCCCTCCCTCCTACTTCTGATGCGCCCCCTTCGGCGCCATCCTCTCGTTCGTCTAGTCTACCTAGTACTCCTCTTTCTCCGGCTTCGGCTCCTTCCGATGCTGTCCCTTCTTCCTCTTCTTCTGATGACTTGTTTTCTGCAGATGAGCTTCCCCCTTCACGGCATGTTCGTCAGCGTCGTGCTCCAGTTCGTTACTCTCCTAGTCAGTATGGTCTCTCTGTCGTTTCTGAGCCGACTTCTTATCGGGATGCCGAGCGTCATCCTGAATGGCAGCTTGCCATGGCTGAGGAGATCGCTGCGCTTGAGCGCACTGGCACCTGGGATCTTGTTTCTCCCCCTTCTGGTGTTTGTCCCATCACGTGTAAGTGGGTCTATAAAATTAAGACTCGCTCTGATGGATCTCTTGAGCGCTATAAAGCGCGTCTTGTGGCTCGTGGTTTTCAGCAGGAGCACGGCCGTGACTATGATGAGACTTTTGCCCATGTGGCTCATATGACTACTGTGTGTACCCTTCTTGCTGTTGCTTCTGTTCGCCGCTGGTCTGTCTCCCAGCTTGATGTTCATAATGCTTTTCTTAATGGCGAGTTGAGTGAGGAGGTTTACATGCAGCCTCCTCCTGGGTATTCTGTTCCCGATGGGATGGTTTGTCGTCTTCGGCGTTCTCGATCTCTATGGCCTCAAACATGCCCCTCGTGCCTGGTTTGAGCGTTTCGCCACTGTGGTGACTGTTGCTGGTTTCTCTCCTAGTTTTCATGATCCAGCACTTTTTGTTCACACTTCTCCTCGTGGACGTACTCTTCTTCTTCTCTATGTTGATGACATGATCATTACTGGTGATGATCCTGAGTATATTGCCTTCGTCAAGGCTCGTCTTCGTGATCAGTTTCTTATGACCGATCTTGGTCCTCTTCGCTATTTTCTTGGCATTGAGGTTTCCTCCACTTCTGATGGCTTTTCTATCTCTCAGGAAAAGTACATTCAGGATCTTCTTGCTCGTGCTGCTCTTGGGGATGAGCGCATGGTTGATACTCCTATGGAGCTTAATGTTAAGCTTCATCCTAGTGATGGTGATCCTCTTCCTGATCCCACCCGTTATCGCCATCTTGTTGGGAGTCTTGTTTATCTTGTTGTCACTCGTCCTGATATTTCTTATCCTGTTCATATTCTGAGTCAGATTGTCTCAGCTCCTACCACTGTTCACTATAGTCATCTCCTCCGTGTTCTTCGTTACCTTCGTGGCACGATCACTCGTCGCCTTTTCTTTCCCCGTTCCAGCTCTCTCCAGCTCCAGTGCTATTCGAATGCTAGGCGAGTGATCCTACGGATCGTCGTTCACTTTCTGCTTACAGTGTGTTTCTTGGTGGTTCGCTTGTTGCTTGGAAGACGAAGAAACAGGTCGCAGTTTCTCGTTCGAGTGTCGAGGCTGAGTTGCGGGCTATGGCTTTGTTGATTGCTGAGGTGACTTGGTTACGGTGGTTGCTTGCAGATTTTGGGGTCTCTGTTACGACACACACTCCACTTTTGTCTGACAGTACATGTGCTATCAGTATTGCACGTGATCCGGTCAAGCATGAGCTGACCAAGCATATTGGTGTTGATGCTTTTTACACACGTGCTCAGGTACAGGATGATGTTGTTGCGGTTCATTATGTGCCTTCAGATTTGCAGTTGGCGGATTTCTTTACGAAGGTACGAAGGTACAGACTCGAGCGCAGCATGATTTCTTACTCTCCAAACTCAGTGTTGTGGATCCACCATGAGTTTGCGGGGGGGGTGTTAGATGTATATATCTGTATATTGTAGTTTATTCCTATGTTAGGGGGCTTTCTGCATATGTGCACCTGTACATGTACTATATATTGTGGCCTTTGGCCCCCTGGTAATACAACAAGCATATTGCCCTAACATGAACAACTTTCTTAGATACTCTAGGCTTTGTAATGTTGTTTGAATCAAATATTTGGTAATTGTGCCTTAGAGCATCTCCACAGGCGGCCCCGATAGCGATTTTGGGGTCGGCGTCGTTTTTGGGCTCGCACCGACGCGCTCCAAATGGCACCGGCCATTTTTCGAGCCCAATAGAACCGCCGGCATCCCCGTGCCGGCCCCTTGGCCAAGGGCGCGAATCGGGCGCGCCGGCGCCTCGCGGAACGACGGTTTTCGCGGGTGGGGCCGTCTTGTCAGCGAGAGGACGCGACGGTTCGCATCGGCCGCGACGCGGGAAGGTTAGTCGTCGGCGTTTAATGGTCTCCCGCGCGGAAACCGAGGCGGCCACGAGGGCAGTGACTGGCCACGCGATGTCCAGTCGCCGTAAATATGGGTAGTTGCCACCGCTATATAGTACGTACGCCGTCCACCGCCGCCGCTTCATTCTCTCCTCTCATCTCCACCATCGCCGCTCCATTCTCTCCTCTCCACATTAAAATGCCACATCGTCTGAAGACCACCTACTCGATGCTTGGCCTCAACGGCCACGCGCTGCCTCCACCACCACCGCAGCCGCAGCCGCAGGCCAACGCGAAGCACAACTCCGACAAGGAAGAGGACCCACGGTTCGAGGCGTGGCATGAGGCCTACGTCGCAGACACGAAAGCATAGGTGGCGGAGGAGGTAGCGCAGTCGAGCGAGCCGCCGCAGGCCCCCGCCTACCCGGAGCAAGCGGCGATCCTCGCGTCGCTGAACGCGCAACGATACCAGTGGTTGAAGGAGGAGGAGTGCGAGTTCGTCAACGACGCGAACCTCGAGCACGTCCTCGAGATCCCGCGCCAGCGAGCGGCCACGGAGGAGGCGGGACGCCGCCTCATGGAGGCGGAGCGACAGAAGCTCGCAGAGCTCAACACTCATCGCCACTACGAGGTGTTTGCACGCCAGCAGGCGAGGCGCGTCGAGATTGAAGCTTCTCATGAAAGGCTGGAAGCGCGGGGACACCGCCGACAAGCCCCTTCGACGCCGGCCGCCATGCTCCACCGCCAGATGCGCGAAGCAAGGGAGGAGAAGCGGGCACGGATGCAGGCGGCAATGGCGAAGAACGACGACGAGGCAGGGCCGTCGAGCGTCCCAACCGACTGCCAGTAGATGAGGATTAAGTTTAAGTTTTAGTTATGTTTAAATTCGAGCTACTTTTGTATAAATTTCATACGAATTTCGGTTTTTAAATATCATTTTAAATTTCAAAATCTAACGGGGCTGACGTATAGGGGACGCTGGTGTGGGAGGAGCATCTCCAAATAGAGGATGTTGTGCCGTCGCGCCCCATACAGCAGTGCCGTTGCTCCTGCCGGCGAGTATTTAAGAGCTGCGGGTGAAGATGCTCTTACAATACGAATTCATGTACGGTACAATTCTTCACGAGTCAGCAGAAGCAAATTACTAGCAACAGCAGTTCAGCTGCAGTCAACAGTCCACAAGATAAATTTTATCGTAGCATCTCCTGTGAATGGCACGAAGGCTAACCTGTACCTGGAGATGAACTTTGTAGTAATCAACGATACGTGATCCATTTACAAAGCTCCGAGAGGACCGAGATTGATAGTTGATTCTTACATTAAATGAACTCGAATCACTGAGTTTGTCTACCTCAAATAAAAACTGAAAATTGGCAGCCATCAACGGAACCAGCCATCAATCATATACAGGCACACAGATGCTGCCACAGGTTGAAAATTGGCAGATAGAAACCTCTGCCAGCTACAGTCTACCACAATTACAAACCTCTGCCAGCTACAGCCTACAACAACTACAAACCTCTGCCAGCTACAGTCTACACAACACTCTACGGAACAGTCCATCAGGGCATCTCCAACGGCGGAAACTCCAACACCGCGACAGCAAACGGACGCTGAGTGATCGTTTGCGTCCGCCGTGACTGGAAATGCGTCTGGACTCTGTTACAGTGGGGCGACGTAAAGTGACCGCGGACGCTCCACGGTCGAGGAAAGTGTACGCGTTCTGTGCCCCGGACCCGGTCGGCAGTGACTAGGTAAGCAAAATATTTTTTTCATTACTATTGATTGGCCAAAAGGACCATCTTTACAGAGATGGTTAGTCGAGTTAACCTAAAACTACAACGGCCATACCTACGCGTCGCGCGGCGTACATCGGCCTCGGTTACTCGCAGTCGCGCGGCCTACTACTGGCCGCCGGAGGGGCCGGCGCCGTCGTCGAAGTGCGAGCGCTTCGCGCACTCCACACGCCGGGCACGCCACAGATTGTTCACTGGGGGCGTCGTCATCCGCGATGTCTTGGATGACGGCGTCCGCTGGTGGGGCCGCCGGAGGGGCCGCTAACGCCGCCCGCGCCTCCGCGAGCTCCGCCCTGGCGTCGGCGAGGTCGGCCATGGCGTTGGCGATCTCCGCCCTGGTCGCCGTGAGGCGCCCTTCCGCGCGCTCTGCCGCCTCCGCCTTCGCCGCCGTCGCCTCCAGGTCTAGCTGCTCGGCCTGAACGCTGGCGGCGACTACCTCCTCGTCCTCCTCCGGGTGGAGGTGGCGGCACATCTGAACAACATGTTCCCAACTAATGTGGTCGGCCATGGATGGATGCTAGGGTTTAGCTTGAGGTGTGCCCGTCACCCCCGCCGGTGTCCACCATATATAACCACGGCGGGGCGGGAAACGACCTGCGCGGAAACGCCGTTTCCCGCCCCGCCGTGGTTATATATGGCCGTTTCCCGCCCGCGCGAAACACCGGCGAAACTTGCAATGTATTGGGCACGCGCGGTAACGACAGTCGTCGCGCGGGAACAGTGAATCGCCGGCGGCAGTTCTCAACGGGACGTAAAACGCCATTAACGAGTTTGACGTTGTGTCCGCTAAAAAAATGCGTCCGCACCGCTGGAGGTACCCGACGCAAACGGTCGCCCTGGACCGCATGGCGTCCGCGGACCAACGCAAACGGACACAATCGGACATTTCGGACGTCCAAAGTGGGTTGAATCGCCTCCTCGCGTCGCGCCTGTAGTAAATGATGATTTTCTCCTTCCCACCATTGTACTACTAAGTTCATGCTGTGTAGCTTCACGCGATGTATCATGTATGCTGTTATATTTCGTGCCTTTTTTTAGTGTGCACTGAATTGGATTGTTACCCGGTGCAATTTCCTAGTTCCTTCTTTAGTTTAGGGCCTTTTGTATATGCAGTAGCATTTTGTTTTGGAGGGGAAAATCATCAGTAAGAACAGTAACAATTAGGAGTTCCATCTATTGAATTGTTTTGCTAGCTACTACTAATAAAATAAATAAGTGCTATTGCTAGCTACTACTATGCTAAAAAATGAGCTAGTTCTCTGGTTTATTAAAATTTGAATTGGTAGAGAATTGGTTTTTAATGTTCTCTGTTAATTGTCAAGTGCTATTGCTACTGCTATGCTACTTTTAATCTTCTTGTTAATGGTCAAGAATGAAATGAAAGCATCTGCCTAGTATAAAGCTAAATGAAAAAAATGATATGCTACTATGTATTGCTACTGCTACTGGTTTAGATGGATTTGGCACTGTTTTATGTAGCCAAGGAGTAGCTGAGCACTGTAATTGCTATGCTACTGTATTGCTACTGCTACTGCTATTGCAATCCAAGGGTTTAGATGGATTTGGCTACTGCTATTGCTAGCTGACCACTGTAATTGCTATGCTACTGCATTGGTGATGGTTATGGTGATGGCATGGTTATGGAGATGGTTATGGTTATGGTGATGGTTGAGCTCCCATGAAATGAACATGCTGATTATGGTGATGGTTATGGTGTTGCTGAAAATGAAGTTGTTATATATATGTTTGCATTTCTGTTACAGGGATTGTGTTGCTAATGAGTTTCCGGAATGTTGATTCACTTCCGTTCCGACAATTCTAGCACTCCGCATGACCATTTTTAGCAAAGGTCATGCCAAAATTTTCCGTGAATTCTAACTCTTTTCATCTTCTATTAGTGCAAGCCACCATGTCGTCTCAAGAAGAGTTAGAGGCGCACTTGTTGCCTGCCAAAACCCACCGGCGAGCAGCGACGGGCAACACGTAGAGCCGGGAGGCTCCCAGGACTGCTGGTGGGCCCTGGTCCCTCGGGCGACGGCCCGCAATGCTCTGGCACATGTCCTGACGGTTGCAAGGGCGTGCCACCTGACCTATACCTGGTCAGGAAGGTGCTGGATTGCTTCAATTAGTTTCCTGCATGGTAGACACGTAAACATTAAACGAGCCTCGATCGGCTCTCAGGTTACCCTGTGAATCGGCTCAAAGAGCCGATTAACCCATGGTTCTTAATAGATCTGCAATAACATGGGGTTTCTGCTTTATCAGTGCTAAGCTAAATCAATCTACGATAGTTTAGGGTTTTCACCGCATAACCGGAACATCCTACACGTAGTTGAGCCTGGCAGCTACGAAAGATAACAGCAAACTAACCCAAAACGAGGCCTAAAAACCAACACGGAGTCGATTCCCGGAACATCCCTTCTTGGATCAGCAAACCGTACCTTACGCACTACCTTGGATCGTTCAACCCGTTTGCAAGGCCTAACCATGCAGATATCAAACTAATCCTCGAAAAACAAGGAACAACTATAACAGATCGAATCTACTAAACAAAGATAAAGCAGGGTGCTGCCCTTACACCTAAATAGGTGTAAGGATAGCTAGATATCTAGGGGCAGCACAACTACGCAAATATATCAGAAAAGCATCGATGCAAACCCTAAAACATCTATGATAAACGGTGTTACTCGCCATCAAAAAGGCTTCAGTACGAGCAACACCAAACAACGAATAAACAGATAGTGCCTAGATCGCAAGATGCGATCTAGGCAGCATGACGCTTACCCGGAAGAAAGCCTCGAAACAAGGGGTGGCGATGCGCCTGGTTTGTGTTTGTTGTGAACTTGATCGTCCTCCTTTCTCAATAACCCTAGGTACATATTTATAGTCCGTGGACTTTCTATCTTTGGAAATACACCTAACCGTGTACGAGCTAAACTCTATCTCTTAATTCTAAACTAAGATGCAATCTACCATAATATACAGATACACGGGCAATTCATCCCAAATTCATACACGAGGCCGATTCAGAGATACTCCACGTGTATATCCTACAAGCCCATCTCAATTACGGCCCATCTCTTGATCCGGTTAAAATCTGGTGATAACACATGCCCCACTGGTTTTGGTAATGATAATTTCAAAACCACTCTGTTTTTTCTTCGTAGGATCACGTCGTGGCAGAGCAGAACCGTCACAGTATCCTTCATCATGATGCCTTGCCTTCTCAACTTCTCTGCATGATTTGACAGTTTTGGCACCACGTCCTCGAAAACCACCGCAACATTAAATCTCCACTATATCCCCTTTATTTAACCGCATCGAGAAGTTCGCTTCTCCATCCCCCTGCTCCGTACTAGCCATCGAAAAACCCTCCTTCACACCATGGACTCCTCCTCCTCCTCCTCCTCCTCTGCCTCTTCGGGACTTTCTTGCGTATCCTCTCCCCTCCGAGAGCCGACGCCAGAGTGGGACTCGTTCGCGGCGTACGGCATCCTCGCCCCAACGAAGTGGGATGAGGAGGATCACGCTTCCTCTGTCTGGTCCGAGGACGACAAGTCCTTGACAGACGGAGAAGACGACTTCCAGTTCCTCGTCGATGGGGAGCTGGAGGCGGAGAGCGAGGATGACTCCTTCTCCTGGGATGACTTCACCTCCTCCGACGAGGAGGAGGAAGAGGAGAGTGACACCTCCTCCGACGAGCCGCCGACGAAGCGCATCTGCTTCGGGTCGGACGCCGACGATGATGACGAGGACGACGACGAGGAGGAAACGGCCCCTGCCGAGGGCTACGGCAGCAGCGACGAGGAGCTCGCCGGGAGCAGCGCCGATGGCAGCCACGATGGCGACGACGAGGGCAGCGACGGCCCTTAGACTAGGATTACTAGCATAGGACTAGTAGTAGTAATCGGGTCTTCTTTTGTTCTTCTTTTCCTGAGCAATCGGCTCTTCTCTGTAAAAGCCCTCTTTATTAATGAAGAAAATGTTTCTATGCCAAATTTGTTTTCATATCAATTTTGCCGATTGTCAACGCGGGTCAACGCGAAAAGAGCCGATGGCAGCACATCGGCCTTTATCACAAAATGCGAGCAAGGCCAACCCAGTCGCCTATTCAAACGGTAACCTGCAACCCTTGCCTGCAAGAGTAAACTCAGATCCCCAAATCACCGCTCGAACAGATCCAACTTACGGCCACGCAAATCTCTGATCCCAATCGCGCAAACTCAACTCCGCAGCGAATCCAATGGCGGAATCATCCAACGCCAACACTACGGTCTCTGGTTTGAAGGTAAGCCCCAACCGCTCCTCGCTATCCGAGCATAGTGTTGGAATTAACAGCAAACACCTGAATTAATGTCTTATTCCGTCATTAACTTTTAGGTATCAGACATTCTGCTGTCGCATCCTTCCCTTCCAAATTCCCTCTGTCTTGGCCCTCGTTCTACCGAGAGTCCTGCTCATTTGATTTCATGCGAGGCCAATAGAATTCCCTTTGTGAACCAGAACTTAGATCTATCTTCTTGGGCCGACTGCTTACGAGCCTGGCCTAATCCTCCTGAAGATTGGGTTTCATGGTATAATAGAATAGCCAAAACTCACCAAGCCAACTGGGAAACCACGGGAATAGCCGATGCTTTAGCTTTATCACTGTCTCCCCTTGAGAAACATGAAAACCTTCTGAAAACCATCGGCTACTTTTGGTCTGATGCTTTGAATTGCTTCATGTTTGGTCATGGCCCCATGACACCAACCCTGCTAGACGTGGCCATGATCACTGGTCTAGATATTGCATCCCCAAACCCCTCTGCCTTTTTGCTGCCAAAGGTTCCTTTCAAGCTCTCTTCCAAAACAGACTGCACAAACTGGGGTGCCTATCTTCGACGCCACATGAAAAACAAAGGCCCTGTAACAGAGAAAGAACACACGGCCTTCCTAAATTTCTGGTTGGAACACTTCATATTCTGTGGCCCTTCACTTGCTCCCACCAAGAATTACCTTTCCTTGGCCTATGAACTTGCCAGGGGCACCCAGCTTGGCATTGGCAAACTGTTCCTTGGAGAGGTCTACCGATATCTCCAACTGATGTCTGTCAAACTGTTTTCCCAAAAGACAGTCAAAACAGGAGGTCCCTGGTGGTTTATTCAGCTATGGGCTCAGCTATACTTCCAGAGCCACATCCCAAACTTCCCACGTCTGGCCACTCGCACCTTTCCAGATGCCAACGGGAAGCAAATCCGGTGCACTAGCTACGGCCAAGCTTTGTATAGCCTTCCGGGCAGTAAACTGATTCCCAAGGAAGCATCAAAATGGTTCAGCATTTTCTTCCAAGGTCTGGACAATCCTCTCTTCTTTCCTTACACGGAATCTGAGCATTTTGAAAACCCAGTCTCCTTCAGGCTAGACAGCTTTGCCGATGACATCAGCACCTGGCAATTGTATTCCACCATGATTCGTCCCTGTCTCCTTCCGGTGGGCATGAGCACCTCCAACAGGATCATCAAACCTGGTTATGAGTCCTATCAGCCGGTCGTAGCAGCCCGGCAGTTTGGTCTTGGACAGGTGTCTCCCCATTTCTTCCTCCATCACTTAACAGAGAGTAGAGCTGACTTGCCCGATATCCTCACTGGTCAGAGGTGTTACTCTTTCTTTGATGCTCTAGCCATCCCAATTCCTCACAACCTCTCTTTTACCTCATCAACCGATGGTTTTGAAACTTGGTGGTCAATGTGGAAGAGTCATGCCTTCAGGAGAGCTCTGGGATCCTTGTTGAAACAACTTGATGCTGAATATGATATCCCTGCAGAACAGGTACTACTACTCACAAATTATCTCGAAGTGGTTCACCATGATTTCTTTCCTTTTATAACCCTACTCTGTCTTCTTGTAGCAGCAAGACGGTCCAGAACCTGTACATGATGACGGCTCCCCTTTTCAATTCCTCCCACCAGCTCCAGTGGTCCTCTTCTGCAAGAACTCACCACCCTTGAAAAAGGTTGTGATGCAGAGCCAACCGATTTCACCAAAATCGGCTTCTAAAAGCAGAGTATCTTCTGGGCCAGCTGCCCCCCGAGCCTCAGCCACGGCGAGAACAGCAGTGAGGAAAGTAGCTGCTAGGAAAACCTTGAAGCGCCAAAACCCTACTCCAGCTCCAGAAAATTTGCACGTAAGTTGATCCATGCCTTGGCTGATTTCATCTATCTTTCTCGGCTTCTGCAACATGCTCGTATTTCCTTTACAGGCCTCCACCGAAGAAAACTCCAGTGAGGATACACAGTCCAGTCGAAGGGACTCGAGCTCAGGTAACTCTGGGAAAACCACCACGCAGAGCCAGCCAGACTTGCCACCGTCGGCCTCCAAGAAAAGGTCAGCTCCCAAACCTGCTGCTTCCCAGGCTACACATAAAGCAGGACAGGGCGGTCTACGCACAAAGAGCCGATGCATCAAGAGAGCTCGCAAGGCACCGCAAACCTCTTCATCAAACCAGGAGATTTCGAATGTAATTACTCTTCATATTCTCCTTGGCTCATATTTCATGCTAACCTATTGTTGTTCCCATCGGCTAACCACTTGCTTTACAGACTGATGACACTTCTAGTGTGGAAGTCGAGGAGGTACTGATGCCATCCACCACCCTGGACCTAGCAACCTCTAAAAGTGTAGCTGACAAGGCTGCCACCTTGGCCAAGCCCCCAGCAGAAACACAAGAGCCGATCATCTCTTCATCGGCTGCTCCTATGGTCTTAGGAGAGGTACCCTTCCTTTCCTTAGCTCTTCCTTTCTCTTTCGCTGTCTACTGACGTTGTTCTTGTTGTTTGTCAGGGTTATGACCTCTCAAGTTTGCTAACGTTCGACCCTGAATCCATCGAACCAGCTGCATCTAAAGCAAGTGAAGAGTCGGGACCCAGCGCTACACATGGTCAACTCCAGCATCTCAAGGACTTGCTCTCCTCCTCAATTGAAACATTGGTTGAAGATACCGAGGAAGTGAAGAGCATTCTTGAAGACATCCAACCTCATCTCCCGGTGACGTTGCAGGTGAAACTCTGGCCAGTTGTGACTATGTCTGCTTACAGGTCAAGGGTGAAATCAGCTCGTCAGAGAATCGGCTTACGCCACGCCCAGCTTCCGTTAAAAGCCGATATTGCAGACAAATGTCAGCGGCTTAATGAGAAAAAGGCAGCTTTGGACGCCAAGACTGACACCTCTGTCAGCACTGCTGAACTTGAGACCTTGCGAAAGGAGTTGGAGAACCTCGAAGAGAGGGTCCGGGTAACCAAACAGCTCATCCAAGATAAGGAAGCTCTTATTGCCCACTCCCACGAGGAAGCAGAGGGCCTCAAAGCTGAACTGAAGACTGATCTGGCCGAAATTCGCGCCTTGAACAAGCAACTGGTGACAGGCCAGGACGAAGATGACGAGGCCGAGATCGCCGAGGTGGATCGTGTTCGTGTTACCGCCCTCCGTGCCCTTGAGGCATTCCTTCAGTAGAGCTCCCCCATGTAACCTGATAACTGCTCCACTGAGCTTGTACCTCTGCTTGTAATAGTTTGTACCTCTTGAGTCGATGACAGCGCATTGGCTTTTTTTTTGTTTATTCTAAAGTTGTTATCTGAGCATCGGCTGTACTTAAAATTTTTATTATTTTTTTTACTGGCCGATCGATTTCATGAATCGTCCTCCATATTTCAATGTCCATCCTCCCACATACTTGGGAAATATTTCTGAAGATGCTGGCCATTGACAGCCATTGGGCACATACTTCGTAGCCTCGTATCTTATCCGTTTAAGTGCCCCCCGAGCCAAATCTTTCAAGGAATTGAAGATATCGGCTCTCTAGTCATCTTACTACGACTACGTGACGTGCTTGAGGTCAGATCCTTGCTTTTTATTTTTTGGGGCCGATCGCAGGGATCGGCCTTGCCACGTACGTCCGTCGACTTTGGTCTTGCTACTCTGTCAGGCCGGTGGATAAGACCAGCCTCACCCCGTTTTTTGAAGCCTCTATGCGCTCACAGCCGTCCAAACTGACTCCAGAGATCGGCTTCAGGTCGTCTACGTCCCAAATATTCATGCCAGCTATTGAGATCTCGATCGAGTCATCTGCATGAACGACCTCCACTTCATCTCCATCCCACTGTATCAGGCATTGGTGCATTGTGGATGGAATGCAGCAGTTGGTGTGAATCCAATCCCTCCCCAGCAGGACAACGTAGGTGCATTTACTGTCGACGATGAAGAACGACGTAGGGATGGTTTTTCGGCCGACGGTGAGGTCCACGTTCAGAACGCCTCGCGCTTCTGATGCTTGGCCGTTGAAGTCGCTTAGTGTGACGTTGGTCTTGATCAGATCTTCAGTAGAGCGTCCCAAACGCCGTAGCATGGAGTATGGCATTATGTTGACTGCCGCTCCCGTGTCAACCAGCATCTTGCCGACAGGCTGCCCGTTGATGTAACCTCTTAGATACAGGGCCTTCAAATGCTTATAGCTCCTCTCCTGTGGCTTTTCAAAGATGACTGGCCGTGGGCCACAGTCAAACTGAGCTACTGGCACTTCTTCAGTCCTTGGAGCACAAAACTCCGACGGAAGTATGAACACCATGTTTGTGCCAACCGATGCCTTTGCATCGGCTTTTGCTTGTTTGGGGCGCCATTCCTTCTTCGGTGGACGTGTATCCGCCTCCAAAGTTTGCTGAATTTTCACGGCCAGATCGGGCCGAGCTTTCCTCAACGTGTACAGGTACTGTGCCTCGGCTTCCTCCAAACTACGTAGCCGTTGCACTCTGCGCTTTTGGGAGTGACTGAGTCCATTAGGGCACCACCTTGGCCGGTGGTATCTATCTTCTTCTTCGTCATCTGACTCCTCGAAATCTTCCCCTTGAGAGGACTCAGCTTTTCTGCTCTGGGATGGGAGAGGCCCTAGACGCCTGAATACTGAAACGTCTCCCTTGTCCTTCTTCTGCTGTCTGCACTCCGGGCAGTTGTCGATTGTAGGCAATCGGCTCATTCTGAATCCCAGCAATGCCTGAAGAACGGACAATCCCAGTGTCTGTCCATGTCTTCTTGTTCTCTTGACCTCCCATTAGCGCGGCGTTCATATCCTGCGTCGTCTCTATTATACCGACGAGACTTTCTGTTGACTGCATCAGACCGACGATATCTTTCGTCATCTGTATCGTATCGTCGACGTCGGTCGTACTGATGCTCATATTTGTTAAGGAGGTGTGCAGAAAGTGCTCGTTGGTACCGCACACTTCTCACTTGTTCCTCGGTGATGTATCGTTTATCATCATGTCGGCGCCGGTCGCGCGGACCGGCCTCCTCCTTATCCTTGCCACGGGAGTGACCACTTTCTTCTTTGTCGTTGCCGTGGTGGTGCCCAGGCCCTGCCATGTTAATACCAAATGAGAAACCTGGCTGACGCTGCACGAGGTGACCTAGCTCCACCATGTTGACGCTAGGGAACGGTTGTGTGTCCACTGATACGCGTAGATGCACACGTCCGTTGGGAACCCCAAGTGGAAGGTATGATGCGTATAGAAGCAAGTTTCCCTCAGTATGAAACCAAGGTTATCGAACCAGTAGGAGCCAAGAAGCACGTGAAGGTTGTTGGTGGAGGAGTGTAGTGCGGCGCAACACCGGTGAAACCGGCGCCAACGTGGAACCTGCACAACACAATCAAAGTATTTGCCCCAACGTAACAGTGAGGTTGTCAATCTCACAGGCTTGCTGAAAACAAAGGATTAAACGTATCGAGTGGAAGATGGTGTTTGTTTGCAAAGAACAGTAAAAGCAGTAGAATGTATTCAGATGTAAAAGAATGGACCGGGGTCCAAAGTTCACTAGTGGTGTCTCTCCAATAAGATAAGTAACATGCTGGGTGAACAAATTACAGGCGAGCAATTGACAAATAAAGATTCAATATATATCAACGATGATTACTATGTGATTTAATCAGGGCATTACGACAAAGTACATAGACCGCTATCCAGCATGCATCTATGCCTAAATAATCCACCTTCAGGTTATCATCCGAACCCCTTCCAGTATTAAGTTGCGAACAACGAGATAATTGCATTAAGTATGGTGCGTAATGTAATCAACACAAATATCCTTAGACAAAGCATCAATGTTTTATCCCTAGTAGCAACAGCACATCCACAACCTTAGAACTTTTTGTCACTGTCCCAGATTTAATGGAGGCATGAACCCACTATCGAGCATAATTACTCCCTCTTGGAGTTACAAGTATCAACTTGGCCAGAGCCTCTACTAGCAACAGAGAGCATGCAAGAACATAAAGAACACATATATGATAGATTGATAATCAACATAACATAATATTCTCTATTCATCGGATC